>NC_033797.1:69489585-69510433 GCF_001876935.1 Asparagus officinalis | reverse complement strand
TCCCTAATACCTTGAAGGTCAGAAGTAACGCACGACTCTTTTCTCTCCTCACGAGTTACAAGGCTTTTATCATCAAAAATTAAAATTTCAACCCCCGTTTCTCTTTGTTCCTTATTCAACCTCTCTTTACTTGTACTTCTTCAACCTTCTTTTTGTTACAAATTTTATCCTCTCTTTCTCTCTTCTTTCTTTTCATATTTGATAGAATTATGTGGCTGCTGTCATCTTGCCATTGTTTGATGATAAACCAGTGATAACCGAAATATTTCACGGCGGTTCGGTTCGGTTTTTGTTCAAGTATGGATCAAGTTCAGTGTAATAAAACATAGTCAAATCCGACGGAATTGGCCGTTTGCTCTTTCCTATTAAACCCCTCTCTTCAAGCAAAACACATAATTTTGGATCTTAAACATTGTTCATGCTATCATAAAGTTTTTGCTCTTTGCTCGCTGTTCAAGGCTTCAAACTAACGTAAAATTCTTAAACCTTAAAACACTGTTCTGTTGGCCTTCTTGTTTTAATGATGATTTAACAAACAATTTATGACTAATATTGGTTTTAGTATTTTGTTTTGTGTTGTTTAGTATACACAGGAAATTGAGCAACATTGATATTGAAGCATATGCAAATCAAGTCAATCAATCAAAGTTCAAGCTTCAGAAGATTCATTCTTGGTATACTTAGTATAGGATTATATAATGTGCGCAAATTCTACAAGCTCAAATATACACACACATTTCATTTGTGAATTTTCTCAAATATAGGTGTTTTTATACAAAATATGTTTTAATATGCTTTGGACTATACAAACATTATTAACATCTTTTATTATGTCCATAAAAACATTACACAAGTTTTTAAAATTTGATTTGAGCTAAATGTCAAAATCAACATGTTTAAAACATATGTATTTTTAGTGCTTTTGAATTTTTCTGAGATTTCACAAATGATAAGAGCAAATTGAAAAATTCTTTTTCCAACATGTTCATAATCCTGTTTATAAGCTTTTTCCAAAGTTTTACATTTTTTAGAATTTAGTTGCTATTTTTAAAAGGACTTTAAAATTCGTTTTCAAAAATCAATACAGGCTAAAAACCTGTTATCAGTCGACTGATGACATTTATCAGTCGACTGAAGAAATGTCCTGCAATTAGAGCTGAGCACGGTTCGGTTCGGGTTGGTTTTTGCTAAATTTTGAACAACTGAACCGAACCGCATATAATTCAAAACCGAACCGAACCGTTGCAAGTCGGTTCGGTGCGGTTCGGTTCGGTTTGTTCGGTTCTAAATCATCAATAGACATCTTGATCTCTCTGGAAATTAACTTGCTACTGGCAGTTGGGCCAATTCAATTTCATTCACAATAACAAAAACTGAACTGATACATACTGCCTCAGAATAACTAACTTGATCTATGTAACTATGTGAGAATTTGATAGTAAGCCTAGAAAGTATAACTGCTTATCAAGAAAGAAGATAGTATGCCTAAAAAGCAATTGTAACTACATGACATCAAGCTCATACCTTCAGTTCTTTAATAGTCTCTCCCAGCTTTTCATTTGTTTCCTTTAGCTGTTCTGCTTCAGTTTTCAACTACATCAGCAGGCGAGCGGCATCACCTAAAATACTTACTTTATCAGACCTTGGAGGCTTATCAGGATCGAGAACAGAACTCAATTGCGAGAACCTGTAAGTATTGGGAAAATGCTGCAAAAAATATATATATAAGAAAGGACTTGTGGTGGCTTTTGAATGTTCAATCAATTTCATACTAAACAACAAGTTTGAGCACAGAATTACAACCTGATACCCATTCCACGTGCAGTAAGTAGCAGCGGACTGAATCGTGATCCCCCTCTCCCTCTCCAAATCCATCGAATCCATCTTCGCCCCAACTCCATCTCTCACCCTCACCTTGTGGATCTCATGGACTCTGCCAGTGTAGAAGAGTATCCTCTTGGTGAGCGTCGTCTTCCCCGAGTCGATGTAGACGAGATCCCGATGTTTCTCATCTTCTCCATCGCCTCCTTCCACCATGCCTCCTTCTCCTCCTTTGTTCGCGCGACGGGGGAGTATGATTGGCTGCCGGCTAACACGCTGGTGAGCCACACGAGCGAGGCCAGCCTAGGGTTAGGTGGCGAGGGTTAGGGATCTGGCGAGCGAGAGGCTGCGGAGGGAGTCGGGGAGATGAGGGTTAGGGTTGGGCTTGGGGATCTGAACATTGGTGGAGGTGGCGGCAGGGAGAAGATCGCGAGAGAGAGAGCAAGACGAGATTTAGGGTTGGGAATCAGGGAATGAATGAGAACGGGGATTTTATAGAAGTCGGGTATTGGGTATCGGGTATGGGTTACGGTGGGGTGTGAGTTCGGTCGGGTCGGTTTTACTCGGGTTGAATGTTTCTGAACCCGACCCGAACCGATGGCTCATCAAAACCGCACCGAACCGTGAAAAATCGATCGGTTCGGTCGGTTTGGACCGAACTTTGCTCACCCCTACCTACAATCTTTAAAAGTTTCTGTTTTTTTTTGTCGACTGATAAGCTGTCGTTTGCCTATAATAGTCAGCTCATTAGTCGACTGACGCAACCCGTCAGTCGACTGACGCAACCCGTCAGTCGACTGATAAGCCCCAACGGCTATTTTTTTAGTCTTTTACAGTTTTATCTTTTTGCTGGATTTTCTTGGGTTTTAAGCTTTGGTTTTTCATCCTATATATACTCCTCACTATTTCAGTTCTGCATAAGAAAAAAAATAGAGGTTTTAACAAGAGTTTCTAAGTGCTTAAAGTTTGTTTAAGTTTTTAAGTTTGAGTTTACAAAGAGGAGGCTTGCATCGGACGAAGAATCTACGGGGAAAACAATCGAATACACCTATGGACGTCTCGGAGTTCCGAAACACCCCCAGGGGTGTCTCAGAAATTCCGAGACACCCCAGGGGTGTCTCGGAATTTCCGAGACACCCTAGGGGTGTCTCGGATTCTTGGAGACACCCCAAGGGTGTCTCAGATCTGTGGAGACACCCCAGGGGTGTCTCGGATTCGTGGAGACGCCCCAAGCCCCCATTTGCCTACAAATAGACCCCATTTACCTCATTTGGAAGGATCTGGATTTTTGGAGAGCCTTGGCGAAGCCCTGCTACAGCAAAGAGTGATCGTGCGCTTCAACCGAGGAGGAGAGGTCTACATCAGCCTTCATCACCCGTTCTCATCTGATCCTTAGTATTAGCCTTTAGCGTTAATACTAAGAAGAGCTAATACCTCGCTTTAGCCGAGGTATACGCTTATAGCTTCTAGATCTCACGCGGATCGACGAAGCTCTGTCCGATATTTCTGGATCAGAAGTTTCTAGATCTCACGCGGATCAACAAAACTCTGTCCGATTTATCCGGAACGGATCTGATTGCCCCGGTGGTCCACGGATATCAACATCCCCGTCACAGGCAAAAGACCCACGCAAGCAAGAGATGACAAACAGCTCTTGCGTTTGTTTGAAAGGAGTTGCATTTATTTTGTTTTCATTGTGTACCGGTCTTATAAAAAGGCTATCTTTATGAATAAAATATAATAACCATATGTGTGACGAGGGAAGAGTTTTTCTCCCACTTGACAACATTCAAAAAGGGAGAAAAACAATAGGGAGCACGCTCCCCCTGCATATAAAGTCAATAAAAAATAAAACCAAGTGTATGCAAAGCTCACCTGTTAATTGATATAAATGACATCTAAAGAACATATATAGGACGAATAAACAAATAAATTATTTTCAAAGAGCGCCATAAACAATATTAAACATAAGATCAATAATAGCAACATATTTTCCACAACAGCATGAAATTGTTTCACATGCATAGTTCTAGAAGGATAAACCTACACAATAAATCACAAAATAGTTCACTTAGCATCAGAATACATAGTTTTTCCACAGATATATTTTGTTCCACAGACTGCAAGCCATACTAAAATCAATAGTTCACACAAATATAGCAGTTATTCACTCAAACATAGTTCAAGTTCTAGCAACTCAAATGGACCATCACATAAGATAGAATCAATAAAAACTCTAATAAGCAGACAAAATCAATCACACTGTCACCATCTAATCATTCATCACCATCACATACCATCACAATCCATCAGAAGAGCAGAGCCTTATCAGCAGGGCTCCATCAGATCAGACTCAGAATGGAAGAGGATCCGAGAATCCGACAAGACTGACACTGATAGGACTGAACTGGTGTAGACATCCTCTGGATAGTTGAGACTTGTTCTGAACACTTAAGAACTGAGTTCAGACGATCCGCCGGTCACAAAGATCAGAATTGCGAATGAGAGAAGCTCAGCCTGGGAACGAGAAGATGATGAGAATAGGCTCAGGATAAGGAACTCGGAAATATGCATCCGAGGATGCAGACCTTATCAAAGAAGTTTGATTAGATTCATTTTAGGGTTACATGGGTGGGATCACACGAAATGTTGTAAGGATAAGGTGAGAAGGACGCAAAGGGTAGATTTGAAATGCTTCGAGTGCCATGTGTTTGAGAAAAAATGTATTGCATTATTTTATTTTGCAAATATTGGCATATACAGCTAATTATTTGTAGAAGTAAAGAATCGAAACTACAGTTTTTAGGAATCGAAAATTGAGCAATAATTCTAGGCAAATGGTTGGATTTGAATATAAGAAATATTGTTCATTGGATAATGTGGCAACGGGCTAAACATGAGGTCTAGTCGCTGGGAATCATCAAGTTCAATAGACATAATGCAATCCCTGTTGGATTTTGGAGAATACTTCGCAAGTTCGTTGACAGTAAAAGAAATTTGAACTTTAACAGGATTGTCTATGGTCTAAGACCATCGTCGAGAGGATGATTGACAACAAGTTGGCATAGATTAATAACCAAAAAAGGAAATAGGAACTTTGTTATTTAAACCTAGCCAATTCAACTTATAAGAGATGGTATGAGTTATACATAGCCGAATTGTTCCAATTTGATACTATCTTGGTTGAATTTTAGTATTTGCACATTCCCGATATTTCTCTAACTAATGGGATCTTATACACAGGAAAATCTTATAATGAGACTTTGTAGAGGATGGACTTAGATAGTAACACTATGGTGTGAGAAGAAATCTGGACAGAATTATTTAAAAGCCCTGGAAATGAAATAATTAGGCAACAAAATAAGTAAACGTCCTAAAACACAAACCTAGATGGAATTAACACTAGATCATAAATTGAAATCAGAGATGAGAAAGAGATTAGTACCCGAGCAACACCAATGAAATCGACTTGGAGAAGTAGCCGACAAGAGATCGGTCGATTTGAAGCAGGCAGACGAGAGAAACGCTAGATTTGGGAAAAAAAAAATTCGAAATGGGGAAAGATGTGGAGTCGCGCGTCTTAGAAGAGATGAGAGGGGCTAGGATCAGACTTAGTCGCTGATTCAATGGTGGTGGAAGGATATTCGGGCCGGTTCAAAGAAGTTATCCATTAAAAAAACAAAACCCGATAAAAACAGAAATTGAAGGCTGAAATCTCTTGCGGATCGACGAGCGGTCGACCGAAAAATTAAGAGACTTCGTCGCGGTCGAGCGGTCGGTCGAGCGCGAAATAATAAAGGCCACAGGCAATGTAAAAAATTGCGATTTTGAGAAATTGTTCATTTAGACTTTAAGAAATTGTTTTATAATATACCAATGGGGCTTTATAATATATATAAGTTTGCCTATAAAATATACAAATAATTATTTTAGCTAAACAAAAGAAAGATTTATATTCAAAACCAAAAGCAAAAAAAAAAAATGAACAAAACAACGAAAAAATTATTATAAAAATCATTTTCGGTTACACTAGACTTGTGGGACATGGGAAATACCCCTATCATTTAATCAAGGCCCTTAGGGTTATGAACCGCTTGGGCACTGTTTTGAATGCCGATCATGCATCAAAGCAAAATTATAACATGCTATTACGATGCAGATTTGTGAATATAGAGGTTTGAATGGTGTACGTTGACCAAATGGGAATGCCGGGTGGTTCATTTAGTAAAATAGATTTTTCTTTGTAATTATTTTGCCAACGAGAATTCTTTTTTTAAGTCAAAACAAACATGGCCAAATGACCAAAAACAACCACAAATAAGTCAGCAATTTATACACATGAGCATGTTTATGATGTTACACTATTGTGTGTGTAACTTGTATGTAATGCATGAAGTTGATGGAGATGCACATATCAGTGAATAGGGCTTGTCAATTTTTTGTTATTATGGACAAATTGAGCTAAGATCGACTTAAGACGCAATAGATATGTTAATTTTGTCATACATATGTGCATAGTGATAGGTATTCTTGAAGAATTACATTGAACTTTGATAGTAGTCCATAAGCTTTTTATGTCTTAGCAATACAAGTGTTTGTGTTGAATCTAAGGTGGAGTATATGTTTTCTCATTTGATCAGTTCAAACTAATATAATTGTGCATGACAATCATTGCTGTACTAGAAGTAGGATAAAAGTTACCTCAGTCATTAGATTTTAAAGATTAATTGCTAACTTCTAGACTATAGATCACGTTTTTCATGAAGCAACCTAGCATTTCCTTTTCAAATTTTCATTGCACTTCTTTTAAGAATTATTATTTTTATTTGCAATTAAAATTAAACTTAGGTGGCTAGAGTTTCGAGATGATTATATTTACATTAGTTACTCTTTAAATCAAATATGGGTAATGTGAATTTTCAATCAGAAGCATGTTCATTACAAAGTATAATATCATCGTTATCAGATCGCATCCTCTAGGGTTATCACCTAGGGGAATTGTACATGGAGGTGAGGCTTCTGTTAAATTCAAAGTGGGATTTTCAACGCGGTTGCTTGAATAGCCTCAATGTCTCTGTCATGTGCTTCAATAAATTTCCATAATGCGTAAGCACTATCAAAATTAAGCAAATATTAGAAAAAAGAGTGAAAGCATTAATCAAATATCTAAAAAAGCTTGTTATGAATAACAATCTTTATTCATTTCACACCCATTTGGTATTTTCTATAAATGAGTACAACAAATCATCCTCAATAATTCCCACATTCGAACGTTGGTTTAGAAAGTTGACAAATGTTTGAGTTAACACGGCAGTTGCGAGCTAGGGAAAAATATCAAACGAGGAGCAAATATTAATAGCATATCCGTAAATAGAATGAATCATCCTATCGATAAGGATAATATGGAAAGAGAGTTATGAAATGCAATCAAAATTAGAAGAAAACAAACATTAGCACAAATATATAACTTGGATCTTTAACTCAGTAGGTTTAGACCTGAATCAAAAGGTACCAAGCTTATACCATTGTAGACCTAAAACGGGGGTTAGGTCTTATGCGTGAATTAATCCTGATTCAGATTACATTAAAATATATGATCAATATGTTCTTGCCAAGCAGATAGAATGAAAATAAGAACAATAAGAATATGCACAAATGAAATATGGTCAAACCAAAACACAAACAGACGCGATATTGTTTACGAGGTTATCGGTCACACACGACATGAGTCGCATGCTCTCACCGTCCGAGGAGATGTCCTCACAATCCGGTTTGGAAGCGGACTTTTCACACATGCGTTTACAAGATCACTGAAAACTCTACACAACAAACACTATGCAATCATACTTTACACACTAAGTGTCAGGAACTAGCCGTTCTCTCCTCACGTGCTCGGTTATAAACTCTCCCTAGTTCGTCAACGACGCAATCCATATTGATCGACCCGTCTCGTCGCCTGCATACTTCATCTCGGTATAAAGTGTATTTACAAGGTGATTCTCACAAAAGGAAGCATTAAATACTAAATGATTTTTCTCAAATAACAGTGATAACCAATTGAAGCTCACATACTAAATCAAACCCCACAACACAAGTTATGTATGAAGATATTAAGCTTAATATGTGAAATGTGTGATAACAGTGAAATGAACTCAATTAAATATAGCTAATGAAATGAAAATGAAATAAAGCAAGTTATATAAGAGTTTAGAAGACTTTCTCAAACAAGAAAGAAAGTAGATGATGATCCAATTAGGATTTGAAGACATTCGTTGTAGAAAATTTTCTTTGAAACAGCATTGATAAAATCGAACGTAAACGCTTTTAACACACTAGATTTTGTTAAACACAAAACTTGGATTCTTGGATGCTCTAGTAAGCGAGAGCACAATGGGGTATTAAGCAACCCCAAGTACATCAGTAAAAATAGTAAAGAACCAAAACCAATTAAAACAGCTGTAAATACTCCGTTGTGGAAGTAACTGACAGTTCGGCGGTCGACGATGCGGATGTCGAACCGCGAAGCTCAAAACAGCAGGTATGAGTAAATAAAGCGGCTCAACCGCGAGAAGTCTTAAGATGTTTCACGATCGACCGCCCGATCGACCAGTGGCACAATAAAAAGCCATTGCAAGGAAAATACCATTGTCGGTCGACCACGCGGAGCTCGACCGGAATTGAGTATATTTCACTGTAGACAGGTTTTTGGGCTATTTTGAAAAATTCAATTAAAAATATCAAGTCAATTCTTAAATAATTTAAAAACTTGGGAGAAAGTTTCTAAATGATGAAATAACATGTTTGAAAAGGATTTTAGAAAATAATTTTTGTTTGTGAAAATCCCTGTTTTGGAAAGTGTTTCAGGAAAAACATGTTTTCAGTAGTGAACATGAAAATATAATAGGCTTGTAATATGGTACTATATTAATATTATGCAGCTATTAGTTATGTATTAATTAATTAATGAAAGAGTTGTAAACGATGGATATAAGATTGTAACAACGTTTGATTGAAAAATCATTTATATGACAGAAAACGTCAAAATTGTGTTAGATAAGGTACATTATTGAGGCTAATCTAATCATACAATATGATGTAAGTCAAACTAACTATATACCTAGGTAAATCACAAGATTAATAAACTTGAATCTTTAATGCTTGATTGACGTGTGTTGAAAGTACTGTGGTTAAGAGAACAATTAACACAAAACTTAGAGAATATATTAGTATAAATTGATTTTGACAAATCATCATCAAACTATAGGGGTCAACAGTGAAATCATAAATCAAATGAATCCATAAAATATAAAACCAAACAAGTCATTATTTTTAAAATCGAAGAGAGGCAATCTATCTAGCTCTTGAGCTCAGTATCAACCATATAAAAATTTTTAGCCTCGATAAACAAGGATTTAGGGAATAAACACCCATGAAAACGAGAGGTTATATAAACAAAAACTTCTCATCAAAACAAAACATAATCATGAAAACAAAAGAATTAGTGAATCAATAAAAAATGTTTTTCATGTTCAAAAGAATATATTTTTCAAAAACAGAAAGGAAAAGAACAACTAAAAATACTGCGTTTAAAAATTAAATTTGTTTTGGTACCAAGAATTTTTGGTACAAGAGATTTAGGGACATGACCCCTTATCTTTTAAGCTCAAAACCCTGAGGGTTATGAACCCTCTTGCGAGAATATGTAGTGCAATAACATGGTAAAAGCAATAGTCACTTAAATGACCTTTCCGATTACAATTTGATGCAATAAAGAGATCATTTGTTTTGTGCGACCATAGCTCGTCACGAGTTTAACATTTGCCCAAACATAATGTTTTAAGTATTATTTTGCAAATGTGAATATTTGAAACAATGTGTCTAACTTGAAATTTTTGATGATTAGAAGCTTTTCGCAAATCAAACAAAACTGTAGCTATGACCAAACTCGTATCACAAAAATCACAATATCACACATTAGCATGGCTATATGATTGAACAATGGGTGCATGTGTGTGTAATGTGATGAAGAAGGAATCGTCAATGAGATGCACATGGAGTATTGCATCTTAGGTTTGTGTGCATTATAGCAAAATTTAGCAAGTTGAGCCTTTACGACGCAAATAGAGCATTGTAAACTTTGCCATATACAAAGTGGGATAGTGCTGCATTAGATTTAGAAGCTGTCAAACCGGACTTTGCAACAATTCCATAAGTTTCTTATGGTTATAATGGCATTAAAGAGTGAGTCAAAGATGAAATGCGATTTTTAACAACATTCAACTCAGCATTTGGACATATGCGCATTTTGATTAGAAGTAGAACATAAAATAGCCATTTATGAAAAAAGCAGAGTTCATTTTGTATCTTCTCTACTTTTAACATAGGCATTATTAATTTCATGAGTTAAGCTAGAATTGGATGAGGGTCAATTTTACATTTTCCAAATTAATTCATCTTTTTATTTAAGTATCACATTTTCATAGAAATATTTTCAAACTTAGAAGTATAACTCACATATCGGATTTTAACGGATCATGCTTGCTTATAAATCAATAAAAATTTTATGCAATCATGTTATAGCATGCAACAATTATTCACTAGCACAAGCAGTTATACTAGATAAATCATTTAGTGGTTTCGAACTCGAAAACCTACAATAGGGTATCTCCTACATGCGCGTGGTGCATGACGCTCCTTTGAACTTGAAGCAGGGATCCTCAAAGGCTTGTTGAGGATCGCTCCGAAAGTTCCTTTATCGCTTCTATAATTTCACAATTATAAGCACATCAAAAGAATCAGCTGTTAGGCAGAATAATAATGTAAATGACATTAATTAAAAATTCTAACATAAGCTTGTCATCAATAAAATCTTTTTATCATATTTTGCTCCAATGGATTTCTCCAAAGTGAGGTACAATATAAGCAAAATCACATGCTTCGCGATAAATCGATATTTTTAGATTGAACAAATAATTTTGAATTAAAAACACATTGATCTATGGAAAAACATGAATTTAGGAGCAATACTAGATCATAGCCTAAAATAAGATGCATTATTCATATCCATAATTTACTAAAAATATGCAAAGCAAGCATTACAAATACAATCAAAACAGATTAGCCAAAAAATAACTTGCGATCTTTAACTCAAAACATTAGACCTTAAATCAAACAGAAACACCGAACTCTCGATACCAATTGTAGACCCTAGAGGTAGGGGTGATAGGGTTTTCATGCTAATCTAATACGAATTTATACCAATTAAAAATTATTAACAAGTAATATCTATGCAAGTATGAAACAACATGATATGTGGCTAGGATAAGTAATATGACAAGGAGATATATCCTATATGCATAAAATACTATCAGGATATATAAACTAAACAAGGGGATATATCAACTTAAAATGATAGCGGTAAAATATACAAGAGTAATTGGCTAATGGGATGATATAGATTAGAATGCATAAGCAAATCGGCCAATGAACAAATCAAACATACTCAAATGATCACGGAGTTCGGACCTTCCGTGCCTAGTCTCGCGCCCCACTCCGGGGAAGAAAATACACTATCACACTGCGGTTTCTAACTTCACACCGATAACGTTTTACACCTCACAAGTCTGGTTCAAATGCCTACGAATCAGTAACACTCACACTCACATGTCGTTTTCAACGACTCAACCGTAGCAACGTTCACTCCTCACACCGCGTTTTCTAGAACATCGAAAATTACAATCTCACACCATGTAACAAACAATAAATTGTCTCACAATAAGATGGAAAACACAATCGAAAGCATACTCAAATATGTTACAACTCTCACCAACCATATACTATGTATGAAAATACAAATAAGCTCAAGGGGCCTGTGGTTAACAATAGAGTGAAATAAAATCAAACTAAACCCTCAAATTACAATACAGATCTAATAGAAATGATAATCAACAAATAATATAAATAAAAAGCGAAGAATGAGTTTAATGGGAATTCTCTAGAATGACACGAGAGCAGAGAGACATGTTGAAGCTTCAAACACAAGTGCTAGATCTCTTCTAGCTCTTGTGGAATTGATTTTCAACAAAATCAACTCTCAATTGCTTTAAAAGCTTGGTTTAAACAAACTTTAAATCAAACTTAAACTCTTTGTTAAATTCTAACACTTGCTTTAAAACTCTCATTGTATAGATAATGATAAATACAATGGGTATATATAGTGCGGTGAAGAAACAATCCCCAAAACCCAAAAAAACCACTAAAAGACAAAATCGCAAGCTTATCGTTACTGGTGCAAACGGTAAATCGACGATCGACCGTCGCCGGTACGACGCAGAGAAGAAAAACTTAAAAACTTATTCTTCTCGACTACGTCACGGACGACCGTGGGCTTCATCCGCCCTGCTAGCAACATGTGCACAACCAATTTTAATGGTTTGCACAGATTCTAAAATTTAATATCTGTAATTTGGTAAATTAATTAAAATAAGTAAATCAAATCTAATAAATCCATGAATATAGGAATGTTGTAGACATGTTATAATAACCATGTTGAGAAAGAATTTCTGAAATATCACTTCTCAGTTGAGAGAATAAATATTTTGACACAGCATATAAAGTTTCTAAAAAAAACTGGCGAAACTCGGTTTTGTTTAAATTCAATTGAAAATACAAAACAATTTCAAAATTAGTAAACAGTTGGGCAAATATTTTTATATATGGAAGATAAACATGTAAACGAAGAAATTTTTTTAAATCCGCATTTCCCTAATTGTAAAAACGTATCAGTTTGTAAAACATGCACGGAACATGACGTATACATAAAACATAAAAAACTTGATTATTTCCAAAACAATACGACGTTTAACAACAAACTTGGACACTTATTTAGAAGGATACTTGTGAGACATCTATACGCAGATATCGTTGAAAATAGTGTAACAAGTCTTCTATATCCTAACACAATATTTGTTTCTAAATAAATGAGAAATCGGAAACAAACAAAAGGTGTATAGAAGATATATATTGTTTCATATCTAATAACGTAAACCAAAAAACCTTAACCATATGAAACAAATGTATATACTTAAATATGTATAGTGTCTTTATAATTCTAACTTGAAAACTTCAAAACTATATATATATATATATATATATATATATATATATATATATATATATATATAACCAAATACGTGTATGTGTGTATATGATTAAGCTTAGAGTACCAACACACATAATATATAAACCTAAACTAAATTACCCAAGCTTGATCTTGATCTTCAATAAGCTTGACTTGGTACACTTGCGGAGGAAGCTTGAACTTGTATCTTTAACTTGAATGTACATTGCTTCACTCCACTATTCTGCCAACCTCCATTGGATATGATCGTTGAAGCTCTATTTCATCCATCCTCCAACTCGTTGTTTGCCTAGAATAAATACGAAAACACAAACACTAGATAAACAATATTAGAAGTAAATTATTTGTTAAACATCATCAAAACAAGAAGGCCAACACCCTTCTTTAATTGGAAGCGATAAAGTCTCCTCTTCAAATGCAAGCGGTTTTCTACACTCTTTGTTAAATACTTGTCCTCTAGGATCTCCCAAATCTTCTTAGCCGAAGTCTCATTGATCATATCATATTTTAAATCTTGTGTTAAACAAGATCTAATCACACCACACGCCGTTCTATTCATCTTCTTTCAAACCTTCTCCTCAATGTCGTCTAGTTTCCCGTCCAACTCCAATGTATCTTCCAAATTTTGCACGTTGAGCGTATCCAAGACTTCACATCTCCAAAGACCAAAATTGTTTGTGTCATTAAACTTCTCTACATCTATCTTCATAGAGTGAATATTCAAACTTTGGATGGTCTTCACACCGAAAGTACCCTCCTTAACTCCTTCTTTCTCAACCATCTTTCTCAAAGCACCAACAAAACAATGCGGAAAAAATAAAGAATAGATCCAAGCTGAAATAGAGAGATTTTTACCTCCAACCGAAACCCTAATACAGGCCTCCGAAAGATCTCACCCCACACAACGGAAACAAGATCCACAAATAGAAAAAATCTTACCTTTATCACCAACTGAAGCCCTGGACGAACTTCCAAAGTGATCTACTCCTCCAATTAGCCCAAGCGTAGCCAAAGCTCTGATATCACTCGTTGTGCGTGGAATCCAAAACTGATATGCTTCGATGAACCAAAACAAATACCGAGAGAATGCCAAACAAACCAAAATAATGCCACAAACACAAACAACGAATTTTAACATGGTTCGACAAGTTGCCTACGTCCACGGGGCAAAAAGGAGATGAGGTTTTCACTAATAGAGAAGAAGAGTACAAACTGAGATTACAAATCACTCAAACCAACCAACTAATCTCACCAACAAATGTCTAATTCTCTCCAAACAAAACTCTAACCAATAGCTCAGAAAATACCTTATTTTTCTATGCTCCAAACATCCCCACAGCAAGCCTTTAAAACCCTCAAAATCGTGTTTCTATTTATATCAAAACAGAAACCCCAAACAGAATCCATATAGGAACTCAAACTGTGCAAAAAACCCGCTATAAGTCGACTTAACAGGGGCTATAAGTCGACTTGGCAGAGCAAAAGTCAACCACTAGAGAATAGATCGTAAGTCGACTTATCAGTCCTGATAAGTCGACTTGCCAGAGCCTAAAACAACAATTCCAGAATAGAACGTAAGTTGACTCGTGCACAGACACAAGTCGACTTACCATAAGTTGACTTATGTCTATGCATGAGTCGACTTATGACACAAAATCTGCAAAATCTGAATCAAAATCTGAATTCTCAACAGTTTAGTGAATTAATCATTAAATAAGAAGAAAACCCTTTATTTTCGTATGTTCTTTCTCTTGATTATTCGACTGGCGAATAGGTGAGAGTGAGAGAGACAAGGTTGGAGGCGGTGGAAGGATAGGTTCACGGGAAATATAAGAGAAAATAGAGAATTATGAAGAAGAGAAAGATAGGGGTGTTATTGGGATTTCTAGAAAAACGATGATGCATAAGGACTTGGATGAATGCTTTATACATCGTAGGGGGGCTATTGGCGCTTGACAAATTCAACCTGGTTGGCGAGGCGTACGTTTAAATTCGTAGGGAGGCAACTAAGGAATAAAACAAGACTGACCTGGTTTTGCCTAGCTAGGTTGCCAAACAGAGCCTTAGAGATACAGACAATTTTATTATAAGATTTTTTATAGATTATTAGATTATTTAATAACGGACAATAACGATTTGATTAGAGTTATCAAATATTTGGTTATAATTATAAGTTTAGTTATTAGGTTGGGCTCCTGAACTTTGAGTTATGAGGGGGAACCCGGGGGAGGGCTGGAGTGTGGCTGCGGTCGGGCTCCTGAGCTTTGAATTATGAGCGAGGGGGCCAGGTAGTTAGACCTGGCTGATCTCACATAGAATCAGGACTATTGACCGACACTCAAATGGATTGCGATTGGCAACGCCAAAATAACTGATGCTTAGCTCCGAAGCTCACCAGATTTTGGCACACAACTGTATGCACATGAAAATTTAAGGAAGCTACAGTTGTAGTCAAATGTCACATAAAAATGTGCGGTATTTAGGTGGCATACGTTATCAAAATTTGAGGAATGTGTGTTTTGAGGTGAAGAAAATTGAGGACAATTAGTACTATACCAAAGATTCGAATGTGAAAACCAAAGGTAACCATGAAGTCGGCGTATTAGAACGCATATACAAGCAGTACTTTCAACACGCTAATTTATTGAAGTAGATGTACGTAGTTGTTATAATGTCTTATCTCCACCCTAAATTAATCAATGAAGAAAAAGACAACCCAAATTAAGGAGCAGACAATAGCGGTAGACTTCCCTTCATTTTTCTCCTCTTCTTCGGTCGAAGAGCGGGTGGAGAGGAGATAAATTGTTCTAATTAGACTAATTACCTAATTGAAGGACCGTTAACTGTTAACATATGACCTTTCAACTTAAATAAAGTTTCTGGTTGCATCATCACAGTGCGATTTAGATACTTCTTGTTGGATGATTAATGACTAGCTAGTGTTAAACATTTGGCCTACGAATAATGTGGCCCTCTCTCTATATATATATAGTAAGACACCTATCAACTTAAGTTAATATCCACCAAACTTCCTAGCCACTCATTTATTAATATAAAAAACATTTTCATATCATGCAAGGATCACTAGGCAGTATGAGTGGCTAAAAAGGTTGGTGGATAACTTTTTGCTATCCACTTAAGTTGGCATAAGTTTTGCTCTCTCTCTCTCTCTCTCTCTCTCTCTCTCTATATATATATTATTTATATATAATATATATAATAATATATATATATATATATATATTAGATGGAGAGAGAGAGAGCAAGATAAGAGAGAAATGGCTAAAATGACCCAAAAAATGGGAATGTGAAGGTTAGAGCTGTTGCTACAGGACAAAAAATGGACAGTGTGAGGTTGACAATCTCACTGTCCAACTACATCGTCCTATTTTTGGGTCCTTTTAGCATTTCTTATATATATATATTATATATATATTAGTTATATATATATATATATATATATTATATATATATATATATATATTATATATATAAATATATATATATAATATATATATATATATAATATAATTAACAAATGAATGCTAAGGTGAACCTTAGGCTCCCACCTAAGGACGGGCCTAAAACACATCATTTTTCTTTTTTTTTTTGGCGATCCGCTCCGTGAACTTGATCTACAGGCGTTCTTAAACCCAAACACATGACAGGGACTCAATTTTTGAGGTGAACCCATCGTGTTTTGACCCTTATCCACTTCGTTACAGATTTTAACGGGTTTCCGAATGAATAGAACTTTACAGTAACGGCTTCACGAATGGTCAAAACCATAAGAGGGTTCAACGCCCAAATGTGTGTTGGGTTTAAAAACAGTAGATCAAGTTCCAACGGATTCGGATCGTAAAAAAATTTAGGAATATGATGTGATATCTAGGGGTCCTTTAGTGGGAGCCTAGGTGTCACCTTAGATTCACTTTCTCCATTATATAATATATATATATAATTGATAATATATTATAATATATATAAGTATATATATAATATATAATATATATATATATATATATATATAATATATATATATATATATTATTATATGAAGAGAGAGAGAGAAATGAAGTCTGCTTGTACAGAAGCAACAGAAAGTTGTGCTTGATAGTGAGGTGGTATAATCCTCTCCACTCATTCAAATGATTGCATATCCCCATGCACTCCTCAACCCATGTGAATGTGATCCCCCATTTGAATGAGTGGAGGGGATTGTGCCTGTTGCGCGCAGCGGAAATTTCGGCAGCACTTCGGCAGCACAACAAGAGAGTCAGGTCGTAATAATAATTCTTATTTCTCAAAGGGAACAAGAATCTGAAGCCTAATATCTCATCAAAGTGAGATATTAGCTCTTCCTCTCGTCAGCTCTAGGACTGCGCGTCGAGGAAACCTAAAAGCTATTACAAATCACACAAATAGCAGTACAACCAATTTTACGTGGTTCGGCAAATTGCCTATGTCCACGGGGCAAGGAGGGGGAGATCTACTATTAGAGGGAGAGATTACAACTAGGGTTTACAATCACTCACAACCTAAACCCTCAGACAAACTCTCAAATCCCTCTTAAATATCTCTCATAAAAGGATGCACAAAGCCTAACAAAAACTGTTGCTTTTCTTTTGCACCCAAAGCCAATTTTCTCCTGTTCTGCATCTGCAGCTTTTCTTCTTGCCGCAGCCACAAACTCTGCACCCCTCAATTGTACAGCGCCCAACTTCGGTCATCGTACAAATATATATATATATAGTTGACGAAAATCGGGTCGTGGGCTCTGTTTCTCATCTCTAGCACATCATGCGATTTGCTAGCAACGTGGGCCCCAACTAACACGTTCAGAAACGAACGCAGACGACCTCACGCGAATGGTGCCCCCCCAGGTGTTCACAATTCTCTACCTCGGTGAAGTTTTCTCAAAACTGAGCCGACACCAAAGCATCCAAATGTCACAACTTGTTGTGTCCAGTACGAACTCAATCCACAACAAGTCGAGAACCCGAACGAGAGTCCAAACAATCTCACCCCTATCAAAATCAACTAATCCAAACCGACTGTATCTGAAAGACTGCCTACGTATCCTCTTGCCCAAGGAATCAAGCCGAACGTAGTTCACCTAAATGGCCACCAACGGTCTTAACAATCACGAATGTGCAACAAGTTTTGACAATGATCAAACTTGTTGCTCGGAACCACCTTAGTAAGCATATCCGCCGGATTATCCTTCGTGTGGACTTTCACAAGTTCCACATCACCATCTTCAAGAACATCCCGAACGAAGTGATAACGAACGTCAATGTGCTTCGTTCTCGCATGAAAAACCAGATTCTTCGCCAAATAGATAGCACTCATGCTATCACAATAAATAGTGACGGACCTCTGCGATATACCAAGTTCCTCCAAAAGTCCTCGAAGCCAAATAGCCTCCTTCACAGCCTCCGTAACTACCATATACTCTGCCTCCGTTGTAGACAAAGTCACCGTCGACTGTAAGGAGCATCTCCAACACACCGGTGCACGGGTTAAAGTAAACACATACCCCGTAGTAGATCGGCGCTTATCCAAATCCCCGGCATAATCCTAATTAATATAACCAATGCACAACTGTCCACCTGTAGTGTCTCGCTCATAAACCAAACCAACATTGAGCGTACATCGAATGTACCTCAAAATCCATCTCACTGCGTCCCAATGACCCACTCCTGGATCGTGCATGTATCTCGATATCATGCTCACCGCCTGTGACAAATCCGGCCTCGTACATACCATCGCGTACATCAAGCTCCCAACCGCGTTCGCATATGGAGTCTTCGACATCAACTCATGATCTTCAACTGACTTTGGTGAAAGACCAGCTGAAAGCTTCAAATGGGCTCCCAATGGTACACTAACTGGCTTTGTATCCATGCTAACATGGAATCGCTGTAGAACCTTCTTCAAATAAGCCACCTGTGTCAAACAAATTCTGCCCTTCTTCTTGTCTCTGCCGATCTCCATCCCTAGAATGCGCTTTGCCTCACCCAAGTCCTTCATCTCAAACTCATTTGAAAGCTGAACTTTCAACTCATCTATAGCCGACCTGGAAGTAGAGGCAACCAACATGTCATCGACATAAAGTAACAAATAGATGTACGCACCTCCTTTTAACTTGCGAAAATATACGCAAGGATCAAACTGGCTCTGAGTATACGAATGACCAATCATAAAACCATCGAATCGCCTATACCACTGTCGAGGAGACTGCTTCAAACCGTATAGCGATTTCTTCAACCTGCAAACCAACGCAACCAACCTAGCTTTGAACCTCAATGGAGTGCCCTCAATGTCCTCCTTCTTCGTGTATACCCACTTGCAACCAATTGCCTTCCGTCCCTTTGGAAGCTCAACAAGCTCCCATGTATCGTTCTTATGAAGAGATTCCATCTCCTCCTGCATAGCCACCTGCCACGAATCAGCCTCCGAACTCTGCTTGGCCTCTCTGAAAGTAGTAGGTATCATCTCATCGATACTCTCCACCGGAAGTGCATATGCAACTGTGTCAGCATACCGTGCTGGCATCTGTATGTTTCTCCTCTGTCTCCGAACCGCAGTCGAATTCTGAACCTGAGCCGTCGGTTCCTGATCCTGTACATCAGTACCAGTATCCTCCGTGTCATCGTCGTGCTCGCCTGACGTCACCTCAGTCGGCACCTGCATGGATACTGTACCATCTGGACAATGTGGAGCTGCATCGATCTCCACCACCTGCGATATCTCCTCCGTCGGGTCGCTCTCCACCTGATGAGAGCTGGGAAACTTCAAGATAGAAGCCTCATCGAATATGACGTCCCTACTCAGCACAATCTTCTTATCCACTGGATCCCAAAGCTTGTATCCCTTAACACCACGCTTGAATCCTACAAATATGGCCTTCCTAGCTCGAGGTTCCAATTTATCTGTTCTCACATGATAAAATGCAGGGCACCCGAATACCTTGAGCTGGTCATAGTCATGTGTTGGCTCTCCCGACCACTTCTCCATAAGGGTTTTTCCCTCAATCGCAGATGAAGGCAGCCTATTAATGAGGTGGCTCGCATATGTAAGTGCCTCAGCCCAAAAGATCTTCTCCAAACCACTCTGTGACAATAAGCATTGGATCTTCTCCAATAAAGACCGATTCAACCTCTCTGCCACCCTATTTTGCTGCGGTATATGACTAACCATGAAGTGCCTCTCTATGCCCTCGTCTCGACATAGCTGCAAAAAGGGGTCTGAAGTATATTCACCACCGTTGTCGGATCTCAACGTCTTGATCTTTCTCCCAGACTGCAGTTCCAATCTCTTCTTCCACTCCACGAATATATCTAGGACTTCACTCTTCTTCGTCATGGTGTACACCCAATATCGTCTAGAATAGTCATCTACAAAAGTAACGAACCAATGTCGACCACCAAGTGATGCATTCTTGATGGGACCCCAAACGTCTGTGTGCACGTAGTCTAGGATGCCCCTCGTCTGATGAATGGCAGTCCCGAACTTCACCTTCGTCTTCTTGCCAAGAACACAGTGCTCACAGAACTCAATCTTCCCACTCTTGGTTCCCTTCAATAACCCTTGCTTGCACAATACCTGCAGTGACTTTTTACCTGTGTGCCCCAACCTATAGTGCCAAAGTCTGCTCATGTCCGCTTCTGAAATAGCCGAAGCAACCTGGCCAATCTCGGTGCTTCCCTTCAGATAATACAAATTCCGATTGCGGACTCCCTTCATCACCACCAATGATCCCTTAGTAACCTTCGTTACAGCGTTTTCGAAAGTCACTTTGAATCCCTTCGCCTCCAAAGCTCCAACTGAGATAAGATTTTTCTTCAGTTGAGGAACAAATCTCACCTCCTTCAACTCACAAAC
>NC_033797.1:69474585-69484585 GCF_001876935.1 Asparagus officinalis | reverse complement strand
ATTATCTGCCTTAGAGGTATCTAAATATTCTAAAATTAGGCTTTCATAAATAAGCTTCCTAAAAAGTGTTCAGAGATTAAACTTGTTATGATACAGATGCATAAATCATTGCATACAATTATCAAATGAAGAAATTTCTCTCTAGCCTGAAAAAAATATCTAGATAGCCCAACATAATAGGGAAATCAAGGTGAGCCATGCATTTTTTATTGAAATTTGTCACCAAATTATCAATTCTCTAGCGATATGCCGCCCAACCGGAAGTTGTAATGATAAAGGATTCATGAGGCCAATCAAATCAAATAAATGTGTAACAAGCTAGATAGTAATTAATAACTAAAAAAACATCATCATCATCCAAACCTCTCCCTATCAATATAGGGTTGCGTATGGGGCCAAAGTTCCATTAAAGACTTGACAAGGTTTTCCGAAAGGCTACTGACCCAACATTAATCCTCTCTCAACTACTCCACTGGGATTTTTCACAAAAGAAACTATGGGAAAGAGAGGAGCTTCACATAATCCCTAAAGAACATTTGACATCCTCCAAATTCTCCTACATAGGAGAAATCGTTCAACAAGGGTACATGCTAAAGCAAATCTTTTGAAGAACAGTCTTCATACTCTAATTACCAACTATAAGATAAGACCAACCAAACTCTGAATATGTAAAATTCTCAAATATTCCCAAATTTCTGAATATTACACATGTATCTAAAACTAACACTCCAAATTGTCAATGACCCAGGTGATCAAAACTAACAAACAAGTTCTCAATAAACATCAAATTCTCAACAAACCCATTTCGCCAAATCACTGTAAATCACTAACAATTTCAAGAATTCAATCAAATACTCCAAATTCTCAATAACCCAGTTGATCGAAAATAACAAACAAGTTTTCAGTAACTCAAAATCACTGAAACAAGCTTTAATAATCAAATTCTCAACCAACCCATTTCACCAAATTACTATAAATTACTAAAAATTGAACAATTCGAGCAGATGATATTGAAAGATTAATAAATATTTAAATGAAGAAGAAGATAAATACGAGGAAATAAAATTACCATCACTATGAGCACAAATAAACAGAATGGAGAAGAAAGTTGCCTCATTCACTTGAATCACCCACAACCTTAGCACTCACTTGAATCACCCACAACCTTAGAAATGTTTTCAAGAATAAGGCAAATCCAACCAAGTAGAATATCTGTATTTATATGAAAAAATGTTACATCTTTTAATCTAGACGTAAAAGTGTACTACAAAAGTGCACATCATTTCACACATTGTTCTGAAAAGATGGTACTAAACATAGGAGGCTTATTAGATATGCAACAAAATACTCTTAATGAGGAATATATTTCTTGTGCACGCTATGTGTGCATGTACATAATTCAATCTTGAGGTTAAAAAATAATGAGAAGTAAGAGAGATGGATGAGTAAGTGGGGTGTTAAAGATGGTGATGGTTAATAAGAGTAATTAAGCAGGACATAGGACATACCTTTTCATGACATGTATCTATGTGTAAATTATATGGACATTTCATGGATTTATTTGAATTCAAGACTTTCATAGGGATAAAACAATGAAAAAGGGCATATCTTTAATAATAGTAATATAGTATGGAATAAGTTCTAGTCATATCATCAAATGCTGAAATTAATCTTAAAAATGATAGGCCATATTATAATCCTTCAGACGCTTACACGTGTATTCAACAACCATAAGAATAGGGTTAATAAGATAATCGTGGTCAATCAGAGCTATGAACGTATAAAATATAGAAAATTTCAGAAAATTCATCCCGAAACAGGTGAGTAAAATCTATAAATTGTTTACATGATTTAGAAATGCTTAATCAAGAAAGGTATTTTGACTTCTTAAAAATGGTAACATTGACATTATTAGGATAATTTTACGTTATTGTGTGATTTTTCTATGTGTCTGGAACTTTTAGTGTTTCCTTTACAAAATAGTTTATGGTATAATTTGCAAAACCTGTAACTAATGGCAGTTTTGTAAAATTTACCAAAGAATTATTGATTGCTCAATTTGATCACGGTTTGAGTTTTGAAACTACAAATATCATGCATATATATTTCTTTTATGAAAGTCAACCTGACATGAATCTGGGTAACCACAATGATTATGCATACTTTCCGTTGAAAATCAAAACTGACATGTTGGCGTGCTACTAAATAGGTCTGGTGGTCCTCAAGTGACCATAATTGGAGTGGATCGGGTATGGATGTACTATATTAATTGATTTATCAATTATGTATGTTCAAATCAGATTATAATTGGGGAAGGATCAGGATTTGGTCAAACCCGTGGCTCGTTTTAAGACTTTTATTAAACTTGTATGTTCCAATCCACGATAATTGGGGATGGATCAGGATTTGGGCGTGTAGCGGTAGCAGAGGCGTAATTTTACCATTATAAATAGGGGAATTTTCATATCAACAAGATGTATGATGTGAATTTGAGATAAATACAAGTGCAATGTATTTGGATGTTTTTTATTTCTTTTAATGTAGGAGCCTAATGCAAACTTCCTAGAAGTTTAATCTGACTTTAGAGGAACAGAGAAGTTTCCACAATTAACAACTGACACAAGTATATAACAACGAATACCATAGTAAATTCTAATACGACTTAAAACTGCAATCTGAAAGAGTTAAAAAATCAAAATGTTTATTTTTTTTTTGGGAAAAGGCCGTCGCCACTAAATGTTTGGTCTCATAGTAAAAAAAAAGTGTGTCCACATGACCGGTAGTATATTTCATTGTATAGATATGAATATATCTAATATTACAAAGTAAGAAAATTAAGTAGTGTTGATTGAAAACATCACTCATTTGCTTGGATGCAAAAGGAATGGGTGATGTGCCTGAATGAAGCAAATTTGAAAAATATATCCTAACGGCATTGAATATTTCTAAACTGAGTTACGATTCAGAGCTCAAACCAAAGATTGTTAAGAAGTTTTATTAAGAAAAATGTAACAACAATGGTTAAGCAGTTCAATTTTTCAGATTGTTCACAAATAGATAATGTGCAGTTAGTTGCCTATGAGATAATGGAAGGCGATTTTAACACTATCAACGTTATTATAAGTTTCATGCTAGCATTTCTGCACAAAAAAGGTTGGCAATGAAGTGCAATAGGCAAGAAAACTCATTAAAAAATGAACAATTTATTATCATCAACATTCAATAGTCAAGAAAAGTAAACACATAGCAGTTCGTTAAACCCTTATTTAGTTCATGAGAAATTCCTGGAAATGGGCAAAGTTTTAGAACCCAGCTTTTAACATCCAGAAGACAAGCGCCAGACTTTTACAACTCCTCAACAAAATGATGTTTGTACAATAAGTCTTCAGGGTGTTTCTACTGTATGAAAATTAAAAGTCTTGAACATTTATCTTTTTAATTTTCTTCATGGATCCTTAATCTGTATAAAATAGCTGATCTATAATGACGGACCTAAAAAATGTTAATGAAGGACATATGCCCGACTTTGATTTTGCAAATTTTATTTGGTTTAGGAAAGTATAGGTTTCTTCTCCATGGACCTAAAAATACAAATACAAACTAATTTTCGCACTAAATTAGGAATACATTAATATTTCAACATTTAAAATAAAAAACAAAACATATGCCTTTTTCAACCTTCAGAATGAAACTGATGCAGAATACTCAAATGATGAATTTTAACTAAAACTCATCATCAACATATTCATTTTTACACAACTAACAATATGACATGTTCTTACATACAAGTACAACATGGAAAAAAGGTCAAATTTATGAATATTCTACATAATAAAATCAGGGAATAATATATTATAAAAATAACCCTTTACTGGCATTTTCATATACTGGATTGCATTCAAAATTACCTGTGTCACTATTAATCTCATATTTGAAAATTAAGTAAATAATTTAGCGCCCATTGCAGCATAATAGGCACTTGGACCTTCCACAACTAACAAAATACTCTAAATTAGTTTTTCAAAAGAAAATAAGAAGAGATTATAACATTATTATATAGAATGTGCAATGCAGAGTTGTCTTAAATTATAAGATCATGGAGTATAGATTGGCCAAATTGCAAAACATGTGCTCGTGAAATATTTGACTGTATTTCTGAGTTAGTAAATTGGCCAAGTTGCTAGCCATGTGCTCATGAAATACTTGACTGTGTTTGTAGACTATGCAATTGCTGGGATTTTAAAATTATCCGTGTGGATATAATATCTGAGTGAAACTGCACAGGAGCTGCAAAAATCTATAGTCAAAATTGCAGTTTACTGCAGAGAAAAGTTGTAGGTTTTCAAACTTCAGGAGCTGCAAAAATCTATAGTCAAAATTGCAGTTTACTGCAGAGAAAAGTTGTAGGTTTTCAAACTTTAAAATAGCAGTTTTACAAGCTGTAAAACCTGCAGTTTTCAAAATTGCGAATATACAGTATCCAACACTTTCAAGCCCCTTTAAATGGAAGAGGATCCATACATGTTTATAAAGGAAAAAAGGAAGATATAGAAGGGAGTGGAAATGAAATCTCCTTAACATTTTATCTCCTAAAGGAAAGTGAGGAATTAGCTGAATCATCAATAAAAAAGCAACTTTAGGAACGGTATAATTCGTGCATTATAACTAATGATTACCTCACTACGGCAATTAACTTACTATAATTTAAAAAAGATGCACATAATTTCTTGACATAACGGTAAAATAATTGCTTATTAAAGCTATTCCTGTAAAAGACCCGTAAACAATCATGCTTGTCATAGACTATAGGGTAAGTTGTCATATGTGCCAAGACTCATAAGCAAGCATTTGATGAAAAATAAATTAGTGGGGACACACGCAAAGCATGGATCAAGGAGAAACCATTTAGATTTATTTTACAATCAAAGGTGTGACCTATATGTTACAAATCCACAAAGAAAATGATTGTGGGTCTAATAAGCATAGGCATCAGCATCTAATGTAACATCATAACATAAACAACATGAAACATATGATATATAAAGCAGATGATCGCTAAGGCCAAGTCTATATGACATTATACTGCATATGAGAATAATGAAGAAGGAATCATGAGAATGATAAGATAACGGATACCCATGCAAGTTCTAAACAAATAAATTCGGAGTGATCATTAGTCATTATCAGACTTCATTTCCTATTGTGGTAACATCTCTTTTATGACCTTAATTTCGGTCAATTTGTAGCTCTTGTTTATATGGTGACACTTTATTTTTCATAATCTTCCTCATTACTTGATGACTCTTCACATTTATAACTTTCACTTAGTTTTGACAATCATAATCAAGTTTAATTTTTAACATCACTCTGTAATAGCATTGAGAGGTGGATTGAGTTTTAACCAATCTGTGTTTGGATTATGTGGAAAGATAGATGTTAAGAAACTAAAGATCCATTTCAGTCTTGTTCGGCCAAGAACAAGCATTAGCCCAAACAAACAAGTGAATAGGGTATTTATGTTTCTAATTTCCAAATCCAACATTTTACTTCAATAGTTCTTGCCTTTGCTTCTTTTCTTGGTCCAATATTTATAGTTTGCTATTACATAGTCGGCATAATATTCTTAATTGAATACATATATGCACATTCCTACCATTTCTAAATTCTCATTCTGGGTGTAGTAAATAATGGGCCTAGTAGACCCTGACCCAAAAAAAAATTAAATAAGTAGTAGTGGGCTAGGCTTTTGGTCAAAAAAGGAAAAAGAAAAAGAGGAAAGAAATATGATGTCACAAAACAGTAGTGGGCTAGGCTTTTGGTCAAAAAAGGAAAAAGAAAAAGAGGAAAGAAATATGATGTCACAAAACATCGGAAAATATAGTTTCCATACTAATCAATTAACATAAGGCCACTTGGATATTAATTTTGAAACAATGCACTCTGCCTCTTCTACACTAACTGAAAATTCAGATGCATCAGAAATTAACATGGCAAGTCATACAAAATCAAGCAACCATGAATTAGATTACATAAAGGAGATAGTATTCAACAGTGCAACAACCATGAAAAACGCTATTTGATTGCATCAATGAGTGCTTGGATTTGAAATGGAGCAGGCACTTTAGGACTGGATATAAATCATGGTCTAAAGGTGTAGCAGTTGGTAACGAAGTAAATTTAGCAAAAGAAATTTGCTTGTTTAATGAATTAGATTACATAAAGGAGATAGTATTCAACGGTGCAACAACCATGAATTAGATTACATAAAGGAGATAGTATTCAACGGTGCAACAACCATGAAAAATGCTATTTGATTGCATCAATGAGTGCTTGGATTTGAAATGAAGCAGGTACTTTAGGACTGGATATAAATCATGGTCTAAAGGTGTAGCAGTTGGTAACGAAGTAAATTTGGCAAAAGAAATTTGCTTGTTTAATCTTTTATCTTTTTTTTCCTTTCCCTTTCTCCCTTTTACTTTTTGAGTTATGATTTGGAAATTGTTTTTTATTTTATTTATGATAGTATGATATTTTGGGCTTCATCAATACCAGCATCGTGGCAGATGCTTATTTTTTCTTCTTTATATATGAAAATCGTTGCTTTGCAATCAAGTAATTTCGTGGATGGTAACACTACATTGTTTATAATCTTGTCGAAGATTGCCTCTTCTTTTTATCATTTCGAAAGTTTGCCCTCATATAGTTCAGTGATTATTATCAAAGTAGTGTCTGTTGTCTGCACAACAGATGTTATTCATTTTCCCCCTTTATTTTCTATTTTTTATTTGTTCTATTTCGCAGAGGCGATATGGCAAATGAATTTAAAGGAGATCGAGCCCAGACCTTATCCTGACCATCCGGCCAACAGGGAACTGGTAAATTTCGTCAGCCTATAAGCTATGTTCCCTTGTGTTAAACTTGATGTTTTAAGTTACTTTTAGCAGTTATTTGTTGCTCCAGCTATGAAATGCTGCTAATTAGCTTGATGTGCTATGACATTCTCCGTGCTTTTCATATTGTACTTTTAGGTATAGTTTCTTTATTATCTTAATACGTGTGAATTATTTACCTTATTGCACTATGTATTGTAAAAGCTGACATTCAACTCTTGTTCAATGTTTGCAAGTGTATGGCCAATTGGTTAGTTTACCAAAATATATAGTTTAGGACACATAATGCGGATTTGATTTTTTAATGATTTAATAGAATATGACTTTTCAACTTTAGAAGCATTCTTCAATAACTCTTGTTCTGTTGGAGTACGTATTATTATGTACAGTTTGATGTTAGATGGCTGAAACTCACTTGGACTGGATGCTTGTGCAAGTTCTAGCCATGTCCGCGAAATGCAAAGTAGAATGAGTGTCTTGATCGTGATGTTGCCGCTCTCTAAATCGATATGACATCTCAAAAATCTCAAACGGCATGAATTTTATTAGTTGCATTAGTCTACTTATTCAATGTTAACAAAATTCGTAAGTTCCGCTATTGATGGAAATATTCCCTCTAACCTTCTCCTTTTCAAATAAGAAATGTTTCATCATGTGTTGTGTTAGCACGATAGACTGATTTGACCTTTCATGCTTCCTTATCCACATTATTTTCTGTTATGTACTAATTTTCATAATCTGGTAGACTGGTACTAACTATTACTTAATAATAAATTGTAGTTCTTATCATATTTGAAGAAGATATGTGGAAAAAACAAATTTTAAGAATGAAAAAAATATCTCTCCCTTTGATGAGCCTGTGTGAAAATTCCTTGAAACTGAACTATGTAAAAAGAGCACGAACAACCACATATTATGAAGAGGAACTGAAATGGACTGAAAGTGAAAGTTACCTTTAATGATAAGTACTTTATCCGTATTTCGCTACGTGGCAGTGAAGCAGGAATTAGCTGAATCATCCACAAATAAAGCAACTTTAGGAACAGTATAATTCGTGCATTAAAACAAGATGCGCATAATTTCTTGACATAACTGTAAAATAATTGGCTCAAACACTTAAAGTCTCAAGCATCGCAGAGTATACTAAAAAGTGGAATTAGTGAGTCCAATCCAAGATCGAGAAAAATTCACCCCACAAACGATTTCAAGAACAATCCTAATCTCCCCGTTCCTCAGCTGCGGCAGCAACCTTCTGAAATCCTCCGCGTACTTCCTAGCCCCGTGCGTGAAGCTCGTGAACTCGTTTTTCCTGATAGTTCATCGACAAACTCGCCCAATAAGGCGAAAGATTTTCAAGAGAATGCTATAAAAAGTGGCACTAACAAATGTGATGGTAAAGTTAGAATAAATAGCATGACCCATCAAACTAAATTAAGGGAGAATATCATGATCTAACAGTAAATGCTAAATTTTAAGATAGTTGGTTATCTGCAAACACAAATACAGGAAAACTGTGGAAGAAAGAGATCGTAAGCAAAAAAACTACATGCTCCATTAACACAAACACAAATACAGGAAAACTGTGGAAGAAAGAGATCGTAAGCAAAAAAACTACATGCTCCATTAACACAGCCTCCCATCTCATCAAACAAACCTAAACCTGAACAATCCACCAAGTCCACCCCTCAACACTGAGTGACCTCAAAACCGAAACCTCTTAAGAACAGATGAAGAAAGAACAAACCTTGACGCGGGGATGAGAAAAAACTAAGAATGTTTTGAATCTTCTACTTCTATGTAGTAATAAACAAAATCAGGTAATCCCCTTCGAGAAATTTATAAATCGAACCAATTACTAAAATCAAAATCAAAATCAAATCAAAATTAATAAATTGAACAAGACAAACCAGAAATTTATTAATCTCTTATAAAAACCTAGCACAATTTCTTCACTTCCTGATCCTTCCCTAAAATCTGATATCTGAGGAAACGATGGAAGAGAAGGTTTGTGGACGATGAGGATAATAATCATCTTTGCCATTTGATAACCGACAATTGATGAGGTAGAGAGAGCGGGACCGCGTTGCCGGAGGAGTTTCGTAACGGATGGAATGGAGAAGGTGAGGAACGAAGATTTAGGGATTTATATTTTTTGCTTTGTGATTTATTTATGAAATGAAAGATGATGACAACTTTGTTATATTTACAATAGTTGAAGGGTAATTTGGGGTATGAAAAGTTTTTTGGGTACTCCCTCTTTTAAAGGGTAGATAGATATATAAAGTCTTTTCATATCTTGCATGGATCCCTAGGTATCATTAATGGATAGAAAGTTTGGTGGATGATCCATTTAAGTTGACATAAGAATCTCTCTCTCTCTCTCTCTCTCTCTCTCTCTCTCTCTCTCTTGTAAGAATTTTGAATTTTATAAAACAAAATCAGAATCCAAGCTTGTTAAATCCCTAAATTAAGATATTCTTGTGGATTCTAGTACTTTTGAGTGTGTTAGGAATGTTTCGTATTCATTCAGGTCGAGTACATATGGGGTAAATTTCAGTAAGTCATTTAGCATTGTGTAGGCCAGGCATTCCGCACAATGAAAGAATAATTAGATGGATATTTACTAAATATATCTGAAAAGGGACTCAATCGAGGTTTTTTTAAAATCTGTGTATGAAATCTACAAGCATGCAATGGCCCTTTGATGAGATTATTATACGTGAACGTGGCACTTTGTTATTCACATTTCTATTCGCTTTCAACAAGTAGATAGGTGGTTCCATCAAAGGTTAGGAGCAGGTGTCAACGAGTGGTACAACAGATGGGATATGAGATGCACAATAATGGTACGTATTATTTCACCACAGAGAAACATCAATCATTTATCCGAGAAGGCTAAATATCACTTAAATAACTTAGGGAACATTTGGCAACCATGGCGTTTTTATCGTTTCTGTTTATTTTTTCAAAAAAAAACAAAAAAACATGTTTGGCAACCAGGGTGTTTTTTTAACTTGTCCCTTTACAAAATCTAAAAATTAAACACTTTTCTCAAAACACTAAAAACGTGTTTTGAGATTCCGTTTTTTCATCTAAGTCGCCGCAGCCCG
>NC_033797.1:69467750-69474422 GCF_001876935.1 Asparagus officinalis | reverse complement strand
CCGGCCTGTCGTCGCCTGCCCATCGAGCGGCCACCATGGAATATGTCATGAGATTGGGGATTATTGGTCATAAATTAAGTTAGAATCATGTTACCTATACATTGAGTTATTGGGGATTATTGGTCATAAATTAACTATTGGTCATAAATTAACTCAATGTATAGGCTTAGGTATTTTAAAAAAATACATGTTTTGGGATTGTTGAGATTTTTGTGTTATTTTGTAACTGTGCAGTTTGATATTTTTCTTTGCAATTAAGAGTTGTGCAAAAATTAGTTCTTTAGTGTGATTCACATATGCAACCATGGAATATGTCATGAGAATTAACTCTCTGGTATTTATTTGATTGATGAGAGGAATATTTCCACCTTTGAAGTTTGATTTCTGGTGGATTTCTAACAATATGCTAAATAATTCGAAATCCACCGAGAATCAAACATCAAAGGTGGAAGTATTCCTCTCATCAATCGAATAAATATCTGAGAGTTAATTCTCATGACATATTCCAGGGGTGCATCTGATAAATATCTGAGAGTTAAAATCAGTGGTAAAATTGGAATACAAAGACAAGGCACAAGAGAAGGAAGAAGATGGATCTAAATGGGTCAAGAATGATTCTGATTATATGTTAATTTGCAAAAGTAAAATTAATCAGTCAGGGGTAAAAACTTCTATTCATGGACTAATTTGATATTTTTCTGTTTTTTTGTGTACAGTTATTGTTTTAGAGATCTAGCCGACCATACATACAACATGAAAACTTTCCAAGGTGAGTCGCCCAAGCTAAGCTTTTCTCTCTAGATTTAAGTAGTCTCTTGAATCTTGATACTAATATCATTTGTGATTTCATAGACTTCTATTCACAAAATTTGAAGTGCCAAAATTGACTTGAATGAAACATTTGAAATTGAAACTCGATTACATGCTATGATGTATGATTATATTGGTCTAAGTTGGTTTGCAATGCAGCCGATAGTTTTTGAGCATGTAATAACACCATCTTCCCTAAATGGACGTGAACGTTCTCCTTATCTGATTATTAGCTTCTAAGTTGGTTTGCAATGCAACCGATAGTTTTTTTTAACGATCTCCTTATCAAGATAAATGTCTTTTAGTTTAAAATTTCCTCTAATATCGTCATAATCAGATTTATAATTGATGTTGTTAGATATGATATCACTACTAACTTCTATTTGATTCTTTGTTCTTTTGTATCTGGGAAATTAGCTTGAAGAATTATGACTCTAATACTCATATATGAACCAAATTTATATCACTAAGCTAACTCATCATTTACTATATCTTCCAGGTACCTTTGCATCCTGTATTAAATGACTGAGATCAATAATAATAAATATTTAAGGCCAAAATTCTAAATTGAAGCCTTATTGTCGCCAGGGATGAAAAAACTCCAAATTCAATATATGACAACACTCACAAGAACATGCTTCACAGGGAACTGCTAGATCAAGAGACATGTTATCTTATGTTGCTCGTGTCAAAGCACTTCGACAAGCATAAATGTCCTATGAGCTCCCAATATGTTCATTGAATTTATTTTAGAGTGGCCACAAATATGTATATATGTCCACTGAGAGTCATCTATAGAATTAACGATGTCGTCGAGTATCCTTTTTTGGGGAATATGTAACGTACCTCATGTCCCATTTTTTTAGCAGCAGATCATGAATCATTGACATATATACTAGAAAATGAATGAGAAGCATGCCCTGTGTGTTATTGAGGAGGTGTTATTCACACAAGTTATTTTGCCCATACAACCATGTCGATGATTGACATTGTTAATAATAGAAATAAAAAATGATACAATAAGCAAGAAAATTTGATAATATGTTCAGTATTTGCAGAAAATCTTTTAGAAACCGTGCTTTGCACGAGTCTAAATACTAGTGTCTTTAAATACGGAGAGAGGATTGATCTGTGAAAGCCAACAAAATTACTGAGTCAACTTTTCGTTGATGTGGACAATTAATAAGAAACCCTAATTCATTATGAGATCTCTTGGGCTTTATATAGGCCCCTACACAACTTACAAATAAGTCCCTAACTAATACTAATATGTCAACACTCCTCCTCAAGATGGGCGAAAGATATCTACTAAGCTCATCTTGTCACATCCTCTAATCATATCTACTGAGCTAAGTCCTTTAGTCAGACAATCTGCTGCCTGGTCCTTAGTCGAAACATGACTTAGCTCTAGTAGTCCACTATTCAACTTCTCTTTGATGAAGAACCTATCGATCTCGATGTGTTTGGTTCTATCATGCTGCACTGGGTTGTTGGCGATACTGATGGCTGACTTGTTGTCACACCACAACTTCATCTTAGCTCCTTGATCCAGCTTCAGCTCCACCAGCATACTCTTCAACCATAGCAACTCAGCAACTCCTAAGGCCATAGCTCTATACTCTACCTCAGCTGTCGATCTCGCCACCACCGACTGCTTCTTGCTCTTCCACGAGACTAAGTTGCCTCCTATAAAGATGCAGTATCCTGAGGTGGACCTCCTGTCATCAGCACAGCTAGCCTAATCAGAGTCACAATAGCCCTCAATGCTCATGTGTTCATTCTTCCTGAAGATTAGCCCTTTTCCGGGGGCATTCTTCAAATACCTTAGAATCTGGTACACTGCGTCCATATGACCCTTCCTTGGATCATGCATGTAGCGACTCACCACGCTCACTGCAAAAGATATATCAGGACGTGTGTGACACAGATAGATCAACCTGCCCACCAGCCTTTGGTATCTGTCACGATCAACTGGTTCTCCAGCTTCAGCACCCAGCTTAAACTTCTGGTCGATTGGTGTAGTTGCAGGTTTGCATCCTAACATTCCTGTTTCTTTGAGAAGGTCCAGTGCATACTTTCTCTGGGATAGGACGATCCCCTCCGCTCCTCGAGCTATCTCTATTCTAAGAAAGTATCGAAGCAAGCCAAGATCTTTCACCTCGAATTCCTTACCCAGTCTCACTTTGAGTTGGGCAATCTCCTTCTCATCATCCCCTGTAATAATCATATCATCCACATATACTGCAAGCAAGGTGATGTGACCTCCACTTCTTCGAAAGAACACGGTATGGTCGGCGCTGATCTGTTGGTACCCCATACTAATCATAGCCCTCCTGAATCTGTCAAACTAAGCACGAGGAGACTGCTTTAGCCCATAGAGAGACTTCTTCAATCTGCAGATCTTTCCCACTGTCTGATCTGTACCGAATCCTGGTGGTATCTCCATGTATACCTCCTCCACTAGATCTCCATGAAGAAATGCGTTTTTCACATCTAGTTGGTGTAGCTTCCATCCACCATTTACTGCTAGAGAGATTAAGGTCCAAACAGTGCTCATCTTTGCCACCAGTGCTAAAGTCTCATCGTAGTCGATGCCATATGTCTGACTATATCCTTTTGCCACCAGACGAGCTTTGTAGCGCTCAACCTGTCCGTCTGGATTCTGCTTCACAGTGAAGACCCACTTGCATCCAACTGCTCTCTTCCCTTTTGGTAGTTTTACTAACTCCCAAGTGCGGTTCTTCTCAAGGGCCCTTAGCTCTTCGTGCATAGCAGCTTTCCATTTCTGGTCCTTCTTTGCAACCTGCCAATTGTTAGGTATAGTAACAGAGTCCAGTGATGCAATGAATGCTCCATGTGCAGGGTGGATGTTAGAATATGATACAAACTGAGCAAGATCCTAACCATATCTATCGGGAGGGTTTCCCGCATTACTGCGAGTAGTCCTCCGTACAGTTATTGGTGTGGGATGAGTAGGAAGAGGAATGGAATCACCTTGAGAGGAATCTGGTGGTGATGTAGGTGTCTCAGGAGTCGGGGCAGGCGTTGGCAAGGGACTTGGCACCAGTGGCACTGTAGGTACTGTTCCCGTAATTTGTTTCCCCTTCCTACTATAGGTAAGTAGTTCCCCCTGAGTCGTTGGTCTAACACCTCTTGTCTCATTCCCCTTTTCTTCTTCATTCTCTTGCTCCTCCTCAACCAAGTCTCCTTCCCAAGGAATCATTACAGAAATTGATTTTTCTGATCTCTCACCATTCTCAGACATTGATTTCTCCATATTTACCAATCTCTCACCATTCTCCTCCTCTCGCCTCATACTTCCAGTATTAGGCGAGTTACCAGCGGATGAAGTTACCTTCTGGGTGTAATATGGCTCAAGCTCTCTAAAGTGCACATCCATGCTCACAAACAACCTTTTCTCCACCGGGCTCCAGCAAACATATCCCTTCTGAGTAGCAGAATATCCCACAAAGATGCACTTCACAGCTCTAGGGGCAAGTTTCCCGACAGATGGCCTGTTGTCCTTCACAAAGCACACACAGCCAAACACTTTAAGTAGAAGAATCCCACCATTATCTCCCTTCAATGTCTCACACGGAGACTTCCAATCTAGCACTCTCGAGGGCATTCTGTTGATCAGCGCTGCTGCGGTCAACACTGCTTGCCCCCACAATGTTTCTGGGACATTCATAGAGATCATCATGCTTCTAGCAACCTCTAAAAGATGTCTGTTCTTCCTTTCCGCTACCCCATTCTGAGCTGGTGTATATGGACAGGTTGTCTGAAAATATTTGTATCCATTCATAGAACTTGTGGAACAAGGTCCCCAAACATCTGAATGTACCATGTCAAATGCATGAGAACTTCTATGACCAGAACTAACATAAGAGCTTCTAGTAAGCTTTCCAAACTCACATGCATCACACACAAGTTTCTGTTTATTTGCTTTCTCAAATAAAGAAGGATACAATCTACCTAAAACACTAAAGGATGAGTGTCCCAAACGCTGGTGATGAAGCATTAACTCATTCTCAGTACTCATATTAGATCCTACTCCTGCTTCCTCTACTACTGACACCAATGCTGAATCCAGCCCTTCACGATCCAGATACCACAGTCCACTACGCCATGTGCCAGTCCCAAGTCTCCGTCCTGTCCCCTTCTCCTGAAAAATCACCTTGGGAATATCAAAAGAAACAATGTATTTTAGTTGGAGGATGATAGAACTAATGGACAAAAGATTGACTGGAAATGAAGGAGCATGCAAAACATTGGACAAAGTTACAGAACCAGTACAATCGACAGTACCCTTACCAACTACCCGCTGAAATGTACCATCAGCTGTTTGAATACTATCAGGTGATGCTAAGTGAGTATATGATGAGAACTCACTAGCATTACTTGTCACATACCGAGACGCATCGGAGTCGACTATCCATTCTGATGATCTGTTGGGAGACATAGAAGAAAGAGCATGTATGTCATCAGTACCTTTGGTTGGATGAGCATAAGTAGCAGTATTGCCTCTGGCGAAGAACGAAGTGGATGCCTCCTCAGTCCCACTCCTCAAGTCTTCATCCCCTGCTACTTGCTGCTTCCTCACCTGAGTATCGCCAGGAGAGCACGATCCTCCTCAGTAAAGACCACCTCAGCTTCTTCTCCTCCTTCTGCTACCATCAGATTCGCCCGGTTGCCTTCTCCTCTTCCACCTCGTCGACCCCCACGGCCACGACCACGACCTCCGAACTGTCCACGTCCACCTGAATCTCCTTCCTTGGGTGGTTTGGTGCAAGCATGCCTTAGATGACCCACCGCACCGCAGTTGTAGCACTGTCGAGTCTCTCCCCTAGATCCAGTATTGCTAGAGGCTGCTAGTGCTGACTTCACCACCGGAAGTCCATTTGTCCCCGCCTGCAGCCGAATGCGAGTCTCCTCCTGGATCATAGCAGAGACAGCCTCCTCAAGCGTGGGAATTTTCGGCTGAGCTAGCAGTAATGCAATTCGCTGAGCGAACTCTGATGTCAATCCCTTGAGAAACACCATAGTCCTCTCCTGTAGAAAGGCCTCCCGCGGGGAAAAATGATCATAGTCCAGCCACAGGCGCTCCAGCTCTGTAGCATATTCCTGTACAGTCCTCTCTCCCTGGACTGTGGCATCGATCTCTCCTTTAATCTGGAACACCCTCAGGTTATTCCCCACGCCATCATATGTTCTCCTCAACTTCTCCCAGACGTCCTTCACCTTCTCAATGCCATCCACCGTGGCGGCGATCGTCGGGACCAACGAGTTGAGAAGCCAGATGTACACCAACATATGAGTGGACTTCCACTCATCTCGTCCTCCCGAGTCCTCATCTGGTTCTGTCTTCTCTCCGGTCAAGTAACCCTCCAGGTTCCTCCTTGCAAGGGTGTATCTCACCCGTCGTGACCAACTCAGGTAGGTACTCGGTCCATCAAGCTTCAGATCGATGGTCGGAAGCTCTAACTTCTTCGATGGTCTTGTCGCGCTTTCATCAGCCGACAATTTCATCAACTTCATCAAATGTGATACCTCCGCAGGGTTCAACTTCTTGATGATCTCCTCCATCGAATAGGCTTCAGACCCACCTCCTGTTCACCTTCTCTGCCGACCCTTGTTGTATGCAGTGAAAATTTCGGCAGCACCTCTGCTGCACAACAAGAGTAGGATCTCAAACAAATTCTCGTTTCTCAGAGGAAACAAGAACCAAAAATAGTTATATACCTCATTGATGTGAGATATAAACTCTTCCTGTCGTCAGTTCGAGGACTGAGTCGAGGGAATCCATGTCAAACTCGAGGTTCGACACGGTGTAGCAAAAAGGGGGGGGGCTGATCGGAATTG
>NC_033797.1:69397300-69467577 GCF_001876935.1 Asparagus officinalis | reverse complement strand
GGGTTTTTTTGTGCTCTGATACCAAATTAATAATAGAAATCCTAATTCATTATGAGATCTCTTGGGCTTTATATAGGCCCCTACACAACTTACAAATAAGTCCATAACTAATACTAATATGTCAACATGGACAGTGGATAATTAGCACATAAATATGTTAAAATTTCCAATACTACGCATTCATGCAGTCATCCTCGCTCGTTCTCCCTCATGTTTTTTAGATTTACACTTCAATACACTGTCATCTCAAGATGAGAATCTTTACTTAAATAAGGATGCATACATGCTAATTTTATAATTTTAGCCCTACATGTTGGCTATGTTGTTCATGAAAGGTAATTTTTACCTTTGTGATTAGTCCCACATTGAAAATTGAGATGAATAGTAAGAGGTTTATATTGGAACACCCCTTATTGGGCTTTTAATAGTGTTTTTTGAGTTTTGTGGACTTTGCATAACACACACGCGTGCACGTCGCACCGCACCAATTTGTTTTACTTCTCTAGATTTCATTTTTGCATGTTTTGACTCGTTCGTAACGGTTGTGGAGATGACGTGGGGAGTTACGCGGATCCTATGTAACGTGTGTGGATTTGGAGCAACGGCTCTTTGGCTTCCAGCTCCTATATATACATGGGTTCTCCTCCTCGGAAGATACACATCAACTCTTCTATCCTCTCTTCCTCTATTAATATTTTTACGAACTTTTATTTTTCTCTTTGGGCAACGTTCTTCATCTGAGCTTAAGCTCTGCTACTCTCGCCCGAGTACGAAGGTCGGCCGAATCGAGGGTTTTTACCGCTAGGGGAGAGAGGATCGACTGCGCCAGGGCGATAGGCGGGTCCTCAATCTTCTAGGACGGTGAAATCATGACTACTCCCATTCAGGCCTGATTTTCTGACTTTTTATTTTCGGATTATATACTAATATTCTCTTTTTTCCTAGCAATCTAGAAGATTGAAATTTTAAATGCTGTTAATTATTAATTCGTGAAAAAAAAATTATTAATGTTTACAGTTTTTTACCGTTCACTCGAAAAAATCCTTCTGTTACTGTTTAAAAAATGAAAAAAAGATTTATTTTACTGCACATTGTTTTACTTACTTGTTGTTTATTTGTTAACTAATAATTTAATTAGTTGTTAAATTAATTTAAAAAAATCAGTTACTATTCACAAGGGTTACTGTTCACTCAGGGAAAATTTTCTGTTTGTTAAAATATTTTATTACTGTTCATCTAATCTATTTGCATTCATTATCTATTGGTTTATCTAGCAATTAATAGTATTAATTAGCTGTTGTTTTATTTTATTTAAAAACAATTATTGTTCATGGGAAAAAAATATTTTGTTGTTCACAGGAAAAGAAATATATAATATTGCTCTAATTAGTTAATTACTTTTTTTTGTTAGTTTCCTTTAAACTAGAAAATAATTAAAAATCATTTTATTGTCTAATTTGTTTAATGCATTAGAATTTTAATATTCTTTTCAATTATTAATCAAAGTCATACTCCTTGGTATCTAATAGTATTGACAAAGCCATTCTCCCATTCAGGTTCCAAATACCTAGACTAGTAAACTCAAATTGAACTTATGGCTAACTCTGATCATTCCAAAAGTGTCAAACCTGAGAAGTTCACCGATATTAACTATAAACGGTGGGCTAATCAGATGAGATACTAGCTCACCATCTTAGGTCTTCTATCTGCCATAGAAACTCCTGAGTCTTCATCAAGTGGATCTCAACCCTCCAACTCTCCTGTTTATGTTCCTCAACCTGAACTCTCTCCTTCCACTTCTGGTTCTGGTGCTAGCTCCTTTTCTAGTTCTATGAAACCAGAAGAAATCAACTATCATTGTTGTCATAGGATTCTTAGTGCAGTTGCAGACAACCTCTATGACATATATCATGAGTTCAAAAGTGCTAAAGACCTATGGAATGCTCTTGAAGCAGAATATGGCTATGATGATGCCGGAATTCTGCGTTTCACTTCCTCATCCTTCAATAAGTTCATGATGGTTAATGAAAAACCAATTAATGAATAAATTCATGAATTCCAAGATTTTCTCCATCACGTCCAATCAAAAGGAAACACTTTTACTGATGATTATAAAGTTTCCTATCTGATTGATAAACTCTCTCCATCCTGGACTAGATTTGCTGGAGATCTCCGGCACAAGCAAGGAGATCTAACCTTAATTGAAGCCCTCAAGGCTATTCATATTGAAAACTAGCATAGGCAAAATTCTAAACAAAGACCGAATCAAAAGCTAAAGTGAACTTGGTAGAGGATAAGCCTAAATCTAGGAATTTCAAATCCAAAGGGAAGAAATTCAAGAAAATCCAGCAATCTTTCAATAAATTTTCATCCAAATCCAATTCTAATCCTTCTCGCCACAAGTCTGATGAAAAGTTCTGCTATGTCTGTGGTAGAACCAACCACCTAGCTCCCAACTGTTTCTTTCGAAAGAAGGAACCAGGCAAACCTGCTCCTAAAGGAAATGGATCCAACAAAGTTAATATGATTGAAAAGAATCCAACTTCCTTTAGGTTAGCCTCTTCATCTTATCTTGTCAATTCCCTTACTTCTTCCACCGACTGGTATTTGGATTCTGGAGCTAATATTCATATTTGTAATGATCACCCTTGGTTTTTAACTTATCAGGAATCATATGGAGAAAGCATAAGCTTAGCAGATGACTCCACCAAACAAATAATGGGAAGTGGATGTATAGAACTCACCATGACCTTTGGGAAAGCTCTGAACCTGCAAGGTGTTCATCATGTTCCTTCTCTCCGTCGCAACTTGATTAGCGAATCTCTTCTTCTTAGAGCTGGCTTTAGGATTGTAAAGGAATCAAATAAATTTGTGATTATCAAGAATAATGTTGTGACGCCCCTGGGTTCACACAAGGCTGTAGTCCAAGGTAAAACCAGAGATGTCAAACCTGCTATGCACCCACACTGTGCATAAACATGTTTTACTAATCACAGTAATATCCTCTAGTAGAACCAAATAGAAGTGCAGGTACAAACAGGCAAAATAAAGGGAATAAATATAATAGACATGATATAGAAGAGATATCTCATAAATAAAAAGAATCATGTCTTAACTATAATACATCTGATATCTGAATAATGAAAATATCTCAAAATGAATCAACTAAAAATCGTACTAAGGCATAATGCCTTTACAATATGAATATGAAACTCTAATGTCTGGATAAAACTCAAAACTACAGTGGAGTCTCTACAAGTAAAAATACATGATGGCGACTATGCCAGAACTCCGTCACTCTGCTGCTCTCTGAAACTCTGAACTACCTAAAAAGTAATTTAAAAGAAAAAGAATAACAACAAGAGCGTCAGAGCGCTACATCAAGATTACCTCCATCCGCCCCCAGGGAAAGGGCTACTAGATGGAGTGAAGCCTCTATCTATTAAGCATAGTTGTAGGGTGAATATTTGATTTCCCGAAAAAGGGGAGTTTCGTTTGTATTTATAAGAAAGCTTATTACAAACAAATAATCAAATGATTACAACAGTAGCAGAGGGAATGCCCTCTTTGTTTTGTGTGGGGACTTTAGGTGGCTACAGGACGCTTCGCTCGATGCTCGTGTCGAGTCTGCTTCCCTTGGACCGTTCGATCGAGGTTGCTGGAGAGCTTCAGTTCGCAGTAGAAGCTCAACTCGAAGGAGTTCGGGTTTGCTTAGTTCGCCGGCGATCGGAGCTCGGAACTAAACAGTGATGCCGCAATGCAAAGGTTATGCAGAGAGCTTAGCCTCAACTCTTTTCTCTAAGTTTTGCGACCTCTCCTCCAGTGTGCTGGAAGGGGTTTTTAAGTGAAAGAAGGACAGCTTGACTCCTCCTTGAATGGTGGGATGTGACCACATCTTCTTCAGAGACGTCTAGCTGCTCCTCGATACCATGAATGGTCATTCGAGGGATTGTGCTTTATGTCCTGTCACCTACGATGGGAAGGCCCATTCTTGTACATGAGGCAACGGCCGTCTGTTATCCGAGTGGACCTGACCGGCATTAATGAACCGCATTTATGGGTTCGCAGATCGATGAAGTGTCTGTCTGATCACTCGTACTGTGCGTGACCGCCCGGCGTGCTTTGAGCACGGTGCTTTCTCCTTTCCGGTCAGAAGAGGCGGCGAAGTAGGTGCACAGTACTCGAGTGGGTCTAGCCAACTTGCTGAGTGCCGGCGGATCTAGCTCTTGACTCAGACAGCCGAGGTGAGCCGCATTTATGAATGCTCAGGTTGACTCGACACCTGTCCAGGCTTTCGTGCTGCGCGTACTGCGAGCGGCCGTTTGACGGTCCTGGGGTATCGCGCTCTCTCTCTCTTCGGGTCGAGAGAGATGGGAAGGTCCATCTCAGCACGTGGGGTAGTGGATATCCAGCTGTACTGACGGTCTTGGGGTTTGCTGGCGGATTCGACTCTGGACTCGGGCAGGCGAGTTGAGTGAAAGGCGAACTTCCGCCATCCTAATCGATCTTAACTCGTGCTGGCGAGCCGACCGTAAGGCGAACTTAGAATCGAGCATGTGCGATGTCCATGCGATTTAGGCCCGTGCCAGCGAACTGGGCGTGCGAGCTCTTTTCGCAGGCGAATTTCCTGTGAGCCTATAGAGGTATTTTTTACCGTCTACAAGACCCCATTCAAAGTTTTCAGACCTAAACCGGCTCGCGTGTGGTCTGGAATACTTTGAATGAAGAAATTTTCGGCGAAGTAAGCGCACTTGATTTCTTTTAGGATTTTTAGCAAATCCTCAGCTATCAACGGGTTTGATGTGCCTTTACCGATCACCGTTTGAATCGGTTTAGCCATACTATTCCCCTCAGTATGATGAGTTGTCGAACAGTTTCTCTCAGGCTTAATGCTAAGATTTCTGCTCTAACCCTTAGCCGTCCGAGGCGTGGGTTTTAACCGTTTAAGCGAGATCATTCTATTGGCTTCGTTTATAATTTTTCCTTTAGTGGCGAGCGAGTCGTCCAGGCGAAATTAGTCTTTGGGAGCCAAGTTTCGCGCAACTCGCGAGGTCATGCCAAGTATTTGCAGGCGAAACCCTTCCTTTTTGAGGTGGGCCCAGATCTGACGGGAGATGAGCCACGTGTTTGGTGATAGGGCTTTATGCTTCCCAGCTAAGGCGGCGCGGTCTCATCGGGTCGTGGCGATCGTGGTTTGACATCCCAGCTAAGGCGGCGCGGTCTCATCGGGTCGTGGCGATCGTGGTTTGACAACACGATTTTCGTGTGTCTCGCCCCGCGACGCATCGTGGCCGTGGTTTTCGGGCTCAACCGTCGGATGCAGCCGCCAACCTCGGTTCCTTCGATATACCGAGGGTGATCTGAGCCGTCGAATTCGATCGTGGCCACGTCTTCTGTCCGTTAGGGTTTTCGCTTTTCGAGGGCAGTCGTGGCCACATGGACAACTTCTCCCTTCTAAATCAGCCATTCTCCTCCCTTGGGAGTTACCGTGCTCTTAAATCTCGAAAGGAACTTCTACGAAAAGAATTCTCGCTTCTTCCTGCAATGGCTCCAAAATCTAAGAGGTGCAAGGTGAGGGGCGCAGGCCCCGGACGTTACTCCGACCGTCTCTCCGCCGGGATGCGTTACTCCGACCGTCTCTCCGCCGGGATGCCTGCCGGTGCTCTGGAATCGCGCCCAGGTACGTTGATGGGTTCGTTGGACGACCTCTTGTAAATCTTAGGCGTCGGATTTTAGGGAGATGAGTGTTACTCATTTTCCCGATTTGGGACAAAGTTTGCCCTATTTTGTCTTTAGAGGATGAGTATTATCCCTGCAGGCGAATCCTTCAGTGGGGAGGAGGCGAACTCCCTTTTCGTAAGGCGAGTTCGGCCCTTTCCCATTAGAGGGGAGTACAGTCTGTACGGATAGACCTCGTTCGAAATGGGTTCCCCCTTTCGATAGGCGATTTCACCCTCCTCTGTTCGATGGGCGATTTCGCCCCTACAGCGGATTTTGTCTCAATTGACTTTTTATTTTTTTTGTTGCAGCGACCTTCTCTGATGAGGCTTTCCCGGAGGGTGTGGCCGTTGGCCACGCCGGGGCTACGAGTTACACGGCGCCTTCTCGATTTCCTTCTCTGGCTTCAATGCCCGTATTCGCCGCTGATAAGCCGCATGGTCTGGTACAGAGGGTCACGGATGGTCATCACTTGACATTACGCGAGTTGACGACCAACGCGACGCTGACAGATGAGGACAGGGCAGAGCTGCCGAAGCCTTGCTGACAGACGAAGCCAGGACAGAGTTACAAAAGCCTCAGTTCTTGTTCGGTGATGCCACGACTGATCCTTCCGCCCTGTTGATCAAGGAGGGCAGGTGGTTCCGCGTAGTGGACGGGATCCACTATTATCTTCCTAGCATGCCGAAAGGGTTCTCGATCGTCGAGTTGCGGTCTCTCGTGGTCCCCAGAGTGATGAACTGGGATTTGACCCCCACTCAAGACGGGGTCACTTGTGGCGTCTTCACGGGCTCTACGGCTGGATATTGAGTGGAGAGCTCATGTAAGCGCGTGACGGGTCTGCACCCTGGCTTAATGTCCGCTGAACCACCCGTGGGGGAGTCGACAGCGGTGGCGGAGACCTTCCGTCACCGCTTCTTTCGAGCTGGTGGAAGCTTTCCCCCTAAGGACTTTAGGGCCCCGGGGTGGGTCTATTCTGCACCCGGCAGCGACACGTGGTGGTCCAAGATCACCGATTATGTTCTGGCTGAAAATACTGATCTCAAGGGCACAGAGCTGTATGTGGCCATCGAAGCCACTCGACACGGCTTGCGGATCAACGCTTCTCAGTTCCATAGTATCCTGGAACTGTATTGCGCGGAAAGCGGCACATTTTTCACCCCCAATGGTGAGCTTGGTATCACCCCTCACGAGATGTACGACGTGTCGGGGCTGCCTCTGGGAGACTTTCCTTACGAGGAGTACGTCCCCGATCAAGATGAGATCAATCAGCTGTCGGACCGTTCCCCTTTGGCGGTTGAAACTCTGTGGGAGTTACTCTGCCACTACCACATATGTCTCAGTACCTTAGGGGCCTCGGATCATAAGGGGAAGAAGAAGAAGACCCCGGGGATCAGCCATAAGAATTGGGCTGATTATCTGTTCCCGGGGAACGATGTCAAGGGGAAGCCCGCTCTCCCGTTAGGCGCGTGCGACCAGCCCGAAGTGGAGGCGAGGACAGCTAAAGAGGGAAGCACCATGACTCTTGACCATGACGAGGGCGGGTTTAAGTCTGGTACGGTCTTCCACTCATTCCACCATCAGGCGAAGTTTCTCATTTCGGGGAAGGCGCTGCTCGCGGGGTTCCTCATGATGGCTGAAGAGGTGCGTAATCCCCACTCACTCCTTTGAGGCTCTTCCTATGGAGGTCGTGTATCCGGCGGTTTGCCTAGCTCACGGGAAGTCTTATTCCCTGGTATCGGCGACGATAGCGTGCATTCACCGGGGACTCCGCACTCTGACGGCCCAATTCTGCCGTGTGTCGGTCTTTGATGAGGGGGAAGGAGTAGTTATCAAAACTCCCAATCCTAGGGTGGGGTTACCATACACCTATTTGATGGCGTGGTTCGTATACCACTGCGAATGTTTGATGAGCGCCCCGGTGGCGCTCCAAGGTGATAAGTTTGTCCCCTTCGTCCAGCGCTTGGCGAGGTGCTCTTGGAAATGCAAGGACATCCCTGACGCAAGGAAGACGCTCTCCCACTTCGGACATTATAATTTTCACCGCTCCTTCCCTTATTTTAGCGGGGGCGGATACGGAGAATCTTTCAGGGATGCGCCGACGGCGGATCACTACACGGTCCTTACCCATGGTGCCTTTCGCTGGTTGGTGAATATCTGACCGGGATATCATGTTCTGAGAACGGGCCCTACATGCTATCTCGAGCCATACCTCCCCTGCAGGTTCGCCCGCCAGTTTGGGTATGATCAATTGTATGTTGGCAACGCCAACCCCCGCCTAAACTTCGAAGGAGGACTGGTTGACGGAGCTCGGGGGTGGTTCTGGACCCATGCTGGAGGTACTCAAGCTCGTTTTGAGCTGCCTGCGAAGGACCGTGATTTACACCACACGCTCTTATACTGCCGCTGGTATCGGGGCGCTAGTGCTAATCCTGCCAATTTCTGGTTCCAGAACTCATGTCTGGTGGAACGCGATCGTCCTGTCAGGGGTCCTCTCCGTTCTTCGAGGCGAAGGGGCCACCAAATCGCTAGGGAGTTGTTCTCGGAGGATCCAGTTGAGGATACCGAGGGTTCTGATGCTGGTTTGGACGAATCTGAGGCTCCCGAGGTTCGAGCTCCAGTCCGGAGTCCGACAATCGGACAAATGGGGGCGCCGCTTCTGTCTCCGAGTAGCTCGCTTCTCTCGAAGCATCAGCGGGAGGCAGTGGCCGAGAGTTCCCGAGCGGAGGCGGCTAAGAAGGTCCGTCGTGATGAGATGGCGGAAACCGTCCGAGCGGCGGAAGGTCAGGATGATGTTCCCCAGGTAGGTATCCCCGGAGCGGCGACGTCTGGAGCCGTGCTGCCCGCCTCTTCTGCTGCATCGGGGGCGGTTCTGGCGACTACGAGAGACGCTCCTCCGCAATCTGGCGAGAGGCCACCGACGGGAGCTCCAGCGGCTTCTGTGTCCGCATCAGGAGGTAATTTTTCTTTTGCAATAGCGTCTTTGATCGCAACGATGATCTCATACCTTTTGATATTGGTATTGGACCTATGCAGGCGCGATTGAGAAGGTGATCTCCATTCCTTCCGATGAGGAAGGGGAGGCTGGAGACGAGGAGGGGCCCACCGGCTCAGGTAAGCGTGTGTTTTAGTATTACTTTTCCTTCCGTACCCGACCGTTAATAGGGTCTCTTTCGAGGGGTCTCTGTTAACCTCTTTCCGTGTATTTGTAGTTGACCCTAACCATGAAGTCGCAGGTGAGGAGGATCCTCACTCTTGGGCGAATCGCTCATTTGAAGAGGCGGGCGAATCTGAGGAGGATGACAATGTCTCGGTTCACGAGGCATTGTCCAGTGAGGAAGAGGATTTGGCGCTTGAGGACGTGCCTGGCCAAATAGGGGGATCTCCTGCTCCTGTGGAAGCGTCGGCTGGGGGTCATTCATCGGCGCGAGAGTCTCCGCTTCAACGGGAGGCTCCTACTCTGCAGGTGACCATTCGGCGGCCGTTGACGTTGTGACCACTGCACCGAGGGTGTCATTGGTCGCACCGTCTCCGGTGGTGCCCGTTACCACTTCTACGGTTATGGCTATAGGCACCTCGACCGTGATTTCGTCTACGGCGGAGGAGTTCGCCCTCTCTCCCTTGGAACGCTGGCGAAAAACGCAGGTGGAGCGAGCTCTGGCGAATTTCGAAGATACTTTGGCCCACTGCACCCAGCTGGTCTTGGAGGAGAATTGCCCCTTCGAAGAATTCGGGGAAGTTCTTGAGCACGATGCATCCTTCTTGCGTAAGAGGCTCGGTGTTACCGCGGCGAGGCCCTATTTTCAGCGTCTGAACGAAGTGGAGGGGGCTGTTCGGCAGCTGCTCACTCTTCGTGCAGAGAGTTCCACTCTTGTTGATCTCGCCTCTCGCGAAGTTCGAGTAGCTTTGGCGGATCGTGATCGCAGCCTGAACGAGAACATGACGCTAGAGTTAAAACTGTCAGCAGAGTCGGAGCAGGTCAGAGCCGAGGATGCACAAGTGGCCCGCGAGGAAGAAACGGTCGATAACCAGTTCTCCCGACTTTCCTTCGAAGTAGAGAGGCTGAAGCAGGTTGTAGCCGAAGCACAGGCTGCCCTAGCCGTTCAAGAGAAGGCTCGTGATCACGTGGCAAAGGAATTGGAGGGCGTAAAGTCTCATCGGCGATTGACTGCTGGCTCTGTTGCAGAGAAGGATCGAGCTCTCAAGGATGTCAGGGAGGCTATTCAGGATTTGATCTCATGCACAGAGGAAGATATTCGTCGAGAGGTCCTGAGAAGGCTTGAGCTTCGCCATGCTGAAGAAATTCGTGAGGCGGAACTGAAGTTGAAATCCCTGTAGTTCGCCTTTAGTTTTCTGCTTGTAATAGGACTTCTTTTTTATGAATGAAATCATCCCTTTTGTTTTTGACCTATTATCATTTGTGTGTGTGCTCCATTTTCATAATCATGCATTAGTCAGAGTTTGACCGTAAGAGAACCTCAACCGTAGAGGAATTCTTACCGGTGAGTTTCTGCTGCAAGTTTACTTCATGACCGTAAGAGAACCTCAACCGTAGAGGAATTCTTACCGGTGAGTTTCTGCTGCAAGTTTACTTCATCCGCAGGCGAATTTTATTCGCAGGCGGATTTGCAGGAGTTAACAGCGAACCTGGCTCTGATCGGGTTCCGCTTTCAGTGGGCCACGTGTTAATCCACGTGTCCGCCGGTTAAGGAGACGTGGGCTACCTCGCGCCCGATTCGGGCCGTTGTTGCAGATCGTGGTCGTGAACCGTCAGATCTTGTTCGTCCTCACCCTTCAACTGCTTTAGCCCCGAACGGTCTAATCGAATATTGAATAACCGTCTAGGGCTCGTAGGGTATTTAACGCCCTTACTCTCTATTAAGAGGATCTGTAGCCTCTTCATCATCTTCCCTCATAAACCCGAATTTTCCCTTTTCTCCTTTTTCTGATGGCACCGAAGGTGAAGAGGGTCGTTTCCAAGAAGAGGAAGGAGCCGTCTTCTTCAGGCGCTGCTGAGGCTACCGCGGCTGAAGGTACCTTCCCGCTTCTATTTTTCGCGTGAACTTAGTAGGTATTCTTCCATTGACTCCCCTCTATGTCGTTGTTGTGTTTTACAGATCGAGGGGAAACGCCGGCTGCAGAGAAGCATGAGGCTGAGCCCATCTTGATTTCGGACGACGAGTCTGAAGGTTCTGAGAACTCTGTCGCTCCAGACCCTGCTCCCCAGCCGGGAGCCGAACCTTGCCTCGAAATTCCGCCCATCACGGTGCTCGCTCCAGGCCAAAAGCCTGTTCCCTCCGAGTCCTTGTCCTGGCAGGCTCGTATCGAAGAGTTCGAGAGCGCTGTGAGACAGGCGATTTCCCTCGTCGAACTCGGCATGGGCAGTTTCGACAGCTTCAGGCAGTCCTTCTATGATCGTGTGGCTGATTTACGGTGATCGGGTGAAAATCAGCTCGCTACCCGTTGCGTGCGTGAACTCCGTCTCTTGGAGCCACACATGGTAGAGTTGGAGACCTTGCTACGGGAAGGTCCAGAAGCCACCCTGGAGTCTTGTCTGGCTCATGTCAGGCGTCAGGACGCCCTGGAGCAGGAGACTCGCTCTAAGGAAATAGCGGATTTGGAGTCTACTACCAACTTCTGGGTCGGTCAACAGCATTTACTAGAGGAGCAAATTATTGACCTCAACCACACCATGGCTCGCCTAGGGCCGAATTAGGACAGGCGGAGGCGAAGTGGAAGGGGCTCCAGTCTGACGTTATAAAGGTCAGTAAAAATGCTGAGGCGGAAACTCGACACCTACAAGCTTTGCGTCAGGCGGATCGGATGCTGCCGCCAGGTGGAGCCGCGAAGACCGGATTCGGCGGGCTGCTGAGGACAAAGCTCAGGCGGACCACGCGAGTTGGGTGGAGGCAGTCAAAGAACAGATCTCCACTTTTAGCGTATTTGACTGAGACCTTTGTTTTATAATTTGTGTTAATACATTTCGCTTATGACTTGTTTGTTTATGAAGTCATAACTTTGTTCAAATGTATTGTCTTAAAACACTGGGTGCCCGTTTTACTTCTTTGAACGTAATATTATGACTTTCGCAATTGCAAAAACCATAACTTTGTTCAAATGTACTGTCTTAAAGTCTCAATGAGGTTTGTGCCCGCTTGTTGTGCGTATACCCTTTGGATACGTCGCTTTTCAGTATTTTGCTCTGTTATTGCAGACGATCTCGTATCGCGGGCGAAGTCCTTTGTGCGACGACGAGTCTACTTTCGAAGCCAAACTCTGCTCCAATGAGTTTATGCAATCGGCGAAACCAGGGCGACGGCGAGCTCGCTAAGATGGTGAAACTCGGTTCCTGACGAATTCGAATTGCCGGTGGAACTCAATTGATTGACGAATTTGTTTCCAGGCGATATTTGATCGCGGCGAGTTTTGCTTGGAAGCTGAACTCAACTGTTGGCGATTTCAAGTAAATGGTAAAGCTCATTTGCTGGCGAATTTCTTTTGGCAACGAAACTCAATGGCTGGCGAGTTCATGCAGCGGGCGAAACTCGTATGATAATGGACTTGTGTTGGAAACCCGACTCGATTTGCCCGGCGAGTTTGAATCGTAGGCGAAAATTGAGCAGTCAGCGAGTCTGTCCAACAGTCGGAGATCCAACCGCGGGTGAACCTCACGCCACGTGTCGGTCGGCGGGCCCAAGTGCTTGCCAGCCAAGACTCTGCAGGCGCATTAATGCTTATTTATGGTGAAGCGACCGGTCGCTTCGCCTCTCGTGCCCAATCCGATCTGTCGGTTTGGGGTCTCGAGAGTAGCCTTTAATGGCGTCGAGTTCGAAGCGTCGCAGGGCGTTCGGACCGTTCGATTGCTTGGGGTGATGAATCCCAGCCGTTGAGTTCTTCACGGGGTTGCCCTTTCAGTCAGCGTGGCCGCCGAGCGATACTACGACGCGCTTCCTCACGTGGAAGCGGGCTTGGAGGTGGTTCGCCGCACTGGGGATGCCTCGCTCACACGGCGATGTAGGCGAGAGCTCGAGCGTATCGAAGGGATGATGTACCACCTTGAGGAGCTGGCCCATGACGACCCCTCCGACGTGCCACCGCCCCTCTCGCTGTGCCAAGTACTCGAGCGCCAGGAGCGGGCGAAGAAGATTCGGGTGAAGGAGGCCGAGCTTAAACGTCTGTTGAAGCGGCAACAAACGGTACTGAACCAGATGGACGCCTATCTGGACAGGGCCTTCTTCGAGGACGTCGGTTCTCTTCGCGGTGAGGCAAAATTACGGGAGCGTGAGCTCGAGAAGAGGAGGATCAGCGGGGTGGCTGCGACGGTGGACCAAGAGCTCCAACTCCTTCGCCAAGAGGAAGCAGCTGGCGAGGCAGATTTAGCCAGGTTGGAGCGGGAGCAAAAGGAGAAGGCGAGGATCCGTCGTGCAGAAGAGCGTGCGAAGATCAAAGCCAAGATCGGCTCGTTCAGCCTGCTGAAGTTTTTGTAATGCTGCTGTTTAAGTCCCCCTTTTTTTTGTTAATTTAGTCGGTGCCTCCGGCACCACAACTAAACTGCAGACTCTTGTAAACTTTGGCCCGTTATGGCCTTCTTTTGCTCGTTATGTCTTTCCTTACTTTTGCTCGCACAGTTTTCCTTTTTTTTTGTCTGTGCTGTCTGGCATCTGAGTTGGATTTGGCGAGCCTTCGACTATCTGGCTTTGGCCTTAGTCGTTTTAGGCTCTTGTTCTACTTTCGGTTGCTCACAACGTGGGATCGGGTTAATCCTGATTTTCGCAATGTGGCTCCAATGGGATTGAGAGAGAAAAACTTGGTTTGCAGCAAAGAAGTCTTTGCGGCCAACTGAAGAACTTGACTTCGACTCGCCTTTCGGTGAGTTGTTGTCTGGGAAACCGACAGACAGGTTGTCTGTCGAACCGCCTCCGACAATTGTCGTCATTTGGTGTCTGGGAAACCGACAGACAGGTTGTCTGTCGAACCGCCTCCGACAATTGTCGTCATTTGGAAATGTGCCAATTGATTGCGGTAGGAGTCATCGCCTGGTAGACTCTACCCATCAGTTATCCTAAAGCAATGTCAGGACATCTGGCATAGGTCAAATAGTTCAGGGACGTAGGAGTGTGACTTTTGACAGAAGTAATAGCACGTCGCATGGTTGGCCATTACTTAGGCTGTGCTATTCGTAAGAATAAAGGCGCCAATCATCAGAGGTAATCATTAACTTGATGAGGTCTTGTCGCGATTGGAGTGACTGCGGGGACCTACCATTCTTCGGAAGAGGATTGGTAAGTAGATCGTGTCAGAGGTTTAATGTTAACTTGACAGGGAATGTCGTGATTGGAACGACTTTGGGGACCCACCATCCTTTGGAAGAGGATTAGTGAGTGGATTTTTTCAGAGGTTTAATGTTAACTTGACAGGGAATGTCGTGATTGAAACGACTTTAGTGGATCCGCCATCTCATTGGAGAAGATAGGCGAATTGAATGTATTTGTCGTGACATGAACGACTTTAGTGGATCCGCCATCTCATTGGAGGAGATAGGCGAATTGAATGTATTTGTCGTGACATGAACGACTTTAGTGGATCCGCCATCTCATTGGAGGATGTCGTGACATGAACGACTTTAGTGGATCCGCCATCTCATTGGAGGAGATAGGCGAATTGAATGTATTTATCGTGATATGAACGACTTTAGCGGATCTTCCATCTCATTGGAGAAGATAGGCGAATTGAATGTATTTGTCGTGACATGAACGACTTTAGTGGATCCGTCATCTCATTGGAGGAGATAGGCGAATCGAATTCCACAAGAGGCTTTCGCCAGAGCGGGTAAAGTAGGAACAGTTTAGCCTCGTGTACCAGTTGGAGGGTGCGAGGACCAGTTTAGACTCGTGCACTCATGGGAGTTTGCGAAGGAGAACTAGGGGTAGTACTTCTTCAGATACTTGCCGTTGATGGGCATCATGATTTTATCGTCGTTCGGTTTGACGAGGCGATAGGCGCCGTTCGAGTAGACTGTCTCTACCACGAATGGCCCTTCCCATTTGGACTGGAATTTCCCCTTCTTCTTGGAAGTAAGGATCATTGGTCGACGGACGGAGAGCACGAGCTCCCCCTCTTTGAAGGCTCGGCGCTTGACTTTCTTGTCGAAGCTCCTGGCCATCCGAGCTTGGTAAAACTCAATGTGCTGCTGAGCTTCCAGTCGCTTGTCGTCCAATGCTTCGAGCTCTGCGAGTCGAAGTTGGTGATTCTCCTCCGTCGTCATCCCCGTTGCTAGGGTGACGCGGAGGGATGGGATCTGAATCTCTAATGGCAATACAGCCTCACAGCCATATACCAATGAGTAAGGCGTGGTGCCAGTCGGTGTACGGACTGTCGTGCGATATGCCCATAGGCTCTCGCCTAGCTTTTCATTCCAGTCGCGCTTGCTAGTGGAAGTCAGCTTGGTCAAGATCTTGAAGATCATCTTGTTGAAAGCTTCGGCCAGACCATTCGCTGAAGGGTTATAGGCCGTGGACGAGAGGTTCTGTATTCGGAATTTGTCGCAGAACCGGGTGAAGGCATGGCTAACGAATTGCGTGCCATTGTCGTGAATGATACGCCGGGGTACGCCGTATCGGTATATGACATGGTGCTTAATGAACTTGATCACGTCGCTAGTCTTGACTTCTCTTAAGGGGATGGCTTTTGCCCATTTAGAGAAATAATCGGTGATCGCGAGGATGAAGCGATGGCCTTTCGCCGATGGCGGAGAGATTGGCCCAACTATGTCCATCCCCCATGCCTCGAAGGGCCAAGACGCCCTCGTCGGATGCAGATCCTCAGGAGGCTGGTGTATGTAGTTGGCGTGGATCTGGCATTCATAACATCGCTTTGCATAAGCGACCGCGTCAGTAACCATCCCAGGCCAGAAGTAGCCCATCCTCCGTAGGCGATCCCAAAGTTTGGGTCCAGGCTGATGAGCTCCGCACACGCCGTCATGTGCTTCGCGTACGGCTTCTCGCACCTCTGCTTTTGAAAGACAGCGAAGCAGCAAGCCGTCGTATGACCTCCGATACAACATTTTAGTGGTTGAATCGTAGTAGAACCGCGAGGCACGTCGTCGGATAGACTCTCGTTCCTTCGAGTCCTCGGGCAATATGCCATATAGGACATAATCGATGATCGGGAGACGCCAGTCTTCCTGATCTAGCTGATCCGAGGCTTGATGAGTGGCGTTCGACTCCGGGACGTCTTTGGGTCGAAAAAGTTTTCGGCTAGCGACAGTGACCCGTTGGGTCGTTCCAAGAGGCTGGGCTAAGTTAGCTGCCAAGGATGCGAGGGCATCTGCATGGGTGTTCCTTGAGCGGAGCACGTGTTCAATGCGGAAACTCTCGAATAACTCCACTAGTCTGACGGCCGCTCTGTGGAGTGGGATAAGATCTTCATTCCTGACTTCATATTCGCCAGTCATTTGTTTAACAATGAGTTGCGAATCACCATAAGCCTCCAGATGCTTTATCCCGAGCTCTTTGGCCAACTCGAGCCCCATGAGCAACGTGTTGTACTCAGCTACGTTGTTGGTACATGGTTCCGTCAAGGAAAAGGCCCGGGGTAACACGTGACCATGCGGGGAGGTGAGGGCCACCCCCACTCCTGCAGAAATAGAACCGCTCACGCCTGCGCGAGACGCGCCGTCGAAGAACATCTGCCACACCTCTGGCGACGAAGTCATATTGGCTTCGGGAGGTTCATCCGGCAGATCTTCGAACAGATCGGTCTTCACCCCCAGCGGGTGACTAGCCATGAGATCGCAGATGGCTTGTCCCTTGACTGATTTCTGTGGCATGAAATGAATGTCGTATTGAGAGAGCAGGAGCGCCCATCTCGCCAAACGCCAGTTCAGCGCTGCAGGTTGTGTCATGAAGACCCGAATAGGATTCATCCGGGAGATGACATGGATGGTTTGGCCAACCAAGTAGTGCCGCATCTTTTGGATAGCGAACACCAAGGCTAGGCATTCCTTCTCGACCATTGGGTACCGTTGCTCGGCGCCCTGCAAGGTTCTGCTCAGGTAGTAGATGCCTTGCTCATGGCCTGCATCGTCGTTTTGAGCCAAGAGGGCACCCAGAGAGTGTTCCATAGCCCGTATGTATATGAGGAATGGCCTTCCTGAGATTGGCGCCGCAAGGACAGGCGGATTTGAGAGATAAGCTTTGATCTCCTCAAAAGCCTTTTGGCATGGCTCATCCCAGACGAAGGAGGTACCTTTCTTCATCAGCTTAGAGAAGGGTTGGCACTTGCCCGAGAGATTCGAGATGAATCTTCGGATATAAGCCAGTCGTCCTTGAAGGCCTCTCAGCTCTTTAAGATTTCGGGGTGGTTGGAGCTCTTGAATAGCTCGCACCTTGTCTGGATCAATTCGGATCCCTTTCGTCGTGACGACGAAACCGAGGAATTTACCGCTAGACATTCCCAAGAATGACTTGGTAGGATTCATCTTGAGCTGATGAGTCCTCATGAGTTCGAACATAGCCTTCAAGTCTTGGAGGTGATCCTCCTTATGGCGACTCTTCACGACCAAGTCGTCCACATAGCATTCGACCGTCTTGGTTTGGCGTCAGGGCTGATGTTGAGGCGATGCGTGGCGACCCGCGGATCCAGGCCAGGCATATCCTCGTAATTCCAGGCGAAGACGTCAATGTATTCCCGTATGAGGGCGATGAGATCCTCTTTTTCTTGAGGAGGCAGACTGCCGCTGATGAATATGGGTTTGGGATTCGCCTCAGTACCCATGTTCACCTGGAGGACTTCGTCTTCAGTTGGTGGTTCGCGCTGTTCGAAGCGACTGTTCCACTGGGCGTTAACATGGCGATCCCATGTCTCGTCATAAAGTGGAAGTTGTTCGTCCTCCGCCATTCCGGCGGGGTCTACCCTGGCCATGTTGACTATAGGGCCATCGAACAAATCCCTTACGCTGACGTCTGAGTCCCAGGCCGAGGTTGTTGACGATTGATCCCCTGAACATGCGTAATCGGAATCCTCGTCAACATAAAAACACAACTCCGATGAGGAGGAGGAGTAGCCTAAGCCCTCCGGGTCCTGTTGAAGTAATTTAAGGGCTTTCCTTTGGGGACGTAGGCGGGTTTGATGACCGTCTTACGTCCTCGGCCGTAATTCAGGCCCTCTAAGCGAGTGAGGTCGTACCCCATGTCGCTCATTATACGTTTCGCCACCCAACTGTATTGCGAGAACTGGGACGCTGGGTCTTCGTCCTCAGATTCGTCCCATAGCGTGCGCAGGGGATGATCGATTCGACCGAAGATGATGTCTTTTCAATACCTATTCCGTGCTGGCACGACGAACACAGCTTGCGATGAATTGATCGGCTGTGTTTTGGCGACGTATGACGAACATACCGGCAAGTGTAGGGAAGACTCACTGTAGAGTGTCGACCATAAGTTATTAGATGCGTCATCCTCGGACGAGGAGCAAGACGACAAATAAGCAAAGTCGGATTTCTCATTCATGATAAGCTTTTCTGCCTGAACGGCGTTGGTTACATGGTGACTCTCGTAACCAATTACAATTGACTCAAAGTCGTTCAGAATTAAGCTGTCACCGTATTCAGGCTCGCTGTCCGCCTCATTGCCACTCTCCAGTTCTTCCACTGGTGGATGGTCGGGGTCCTGGTATAGCAGAGAATCCGCGAAGTAGTTCTCGACGCCTTTAAAGGGGTGCTTGTCGGCCACTACTGTTCTTACCCGCTCGTAATTGTCCACGTACTTCAAGCACTGGTGTAGTGTGGACGGCACGATCCGGTTGCCATGAATCCACGGACGCCCCAGGAGTATGTTGTAGGAGGGTTCGGCATCGATGACGTAGCACGTCACCTCCGTCTTCATGTCGCCTATCCGACATTTCAGGCGGATTTTGCCGAGTGGCCGAGTCCCTGTGGCGTTGAAGCCGAAGATGGTAGTCGAGGTTGATGCTAGGCGCTTCGACGGTATCCCCAAGTGTTTGATTAACTTCAGGGGCACGATGCTCAGCGCAGACCCCCTCGCGGGAGGTCCTGCCGGGTTTTCTCCCCTCGCGGGGTATTCTTTCGCGAACTCCTTTCCGGCTCTCGTGGCGAAGACGTTGGTGTCTTCTTCAGAGTCGGTTAAGGTAGTCATCGCCGCGTCATCTCTATCCAGGATGGCGAAGACAACGTTGCAATGTTTCCTCTTAGCCTCCTTGGAAGGCTGTGTAGTCCACTGCTCGTCATCGAGGAGTCGGCCAGCGCCTCTTGTAGGGCCTCCCGGGTAGGTCTGGATAACCGGAGGAGGTCGTACATGGTGATTTGCGTGGGGATACTTTTTAGCTGCGCGAGTACGTTGAACCGGTAAGGCTGGTGGCTCGAACTTGGTCCATCTGGATTGGGAGAGATTGCTGCGGCTGGCCTCGCGGGAGGTTCTGCCGGGTTTTCTCCCCTCGCGGGATATTCTTTCGCGAACTCCTTTCCGGCTCTCGTGGCGAAGACGTTGGCGTCTTCTTCAGAGTCGGTTAAGGCAGTCATCGCCGCGTCATCCGTATCCAGGATGGCGGTGACCGCGTTGCAATGTTTTCTCTTAGCCTCCTTGGAAGGCTGTGCGGTCCACTGCTCATCGTCGAGGAGGTCCGGATGGACCCACATCACTTGCCCTGATGGCAGAGTTTGTGGAACCAAACCCTTTTCCCGCTGGTTCCTCTCGACCGAGGAGGGTTCTTTGGCGCAGCTGGCTCTGCTGCTCCCTTTTTGGACTGTGGCTCTTCGGCCTCCAGTCTCTTGATCATATTTTCAACTTGCTCGCCTTGGCGAACAAGTTCCTTCCAAGTCCGGGTCTCAACTGCCCCTATTTTGGACAGGATATGGATAGACAGATTGTTGCGGCACATCTCAATCAGCGTCGCCTCGGAAACTTGGTCCCGACAGTGAACTGATCGATTCCGAAATCTCTTCACGAAGTCGTTAACCGACTCCGACTTCCGCTGCTTCTCAGCGAGGATGGCCAAGGAATCTGTGATATGCACAGTAACTTGGGTCACCGGTTTTGTCAGCCTCCTCAGGCTTGACGGCTTCTGGCAACTTAATTCACCCACTCTTGAGTAGAGTGTCGAGAGTCGCCACCACCTGGTCTTCTTTGAAATCATATTGCCACTGGGGGCGTGGCTCAAACTGCCTGGGTTTAGGCTTTTGAGCAGCCTTTGGTGCCGGGGCGGAGTCGACCGCCATGATTTCTTTTCCTCTCGACCGAGGAGGGTTCTTCGGCGCAGCTGGCTCTGCTGCTCCCTTTTTGGACTGTGGCTCTTCGGCCTCCAGCCTCTTGATCATATTTTCAACTTGCTCGCCTTGGCGAACAAGTTCCTTCCAAGTCCGGGTCTCAACTGCCCCTATTTTGGACAGGATATGGATCGACAGATTGTTGCGGCACATCTCGATCAGCGTCGCCTCGGAAACTTGGTCTCGACAGTGGACTGATCGATTTCGAAATCTCTTTACGAAGTCGTTAACTGACTCCGACTTACGCTGCTTCTCAGCGAGGAGAGTGGCCATTGACACTTCCGTGTCATCGTCAAAGAAGCGGGCGAGGAAAAGCTTTTCAACGTCGGCCCATGCCTTGATAGAGCCGGGCTCCAGTTTGCGGAACCATTCAAAGGCCACCCCCTTGAGGGTACCTATGAATAGTCGAGTGAGAATGGCGTCGTTCCCGGTAAGGAATCCGGTCTGCGCCATGAAGTAGTTGATGTGCTGCGAGGGTGACCCCTTGCCATCAAACTGTACCAAGCTGATTGGCTTGAATTTCGCTGGGTATGGGACTGTGTCCCACTCGATAGGGTAGGGGCGTACCACCCCCAGCTTGTTCATATTTTGCTGAAGCTTCAGCGCGTTCAGCTGGTCCTGGAACGCGTCGAATCTTTTGTCACGGGTGCTATTCGCGGTGTGCGACGTTCCTATCGATGTTTTGGAGGAGTAATCGGACTGTCGATCATCCTCCGTCTCAGCCGCCGGACGGTGAGGAGGTACCCATTCCTTGTCCCTGGTTTGCCGGGGTAAGGGACGTTGGGTCCTCTTCTTCTTCTTCTTGTTCAGCAGTTGCTCCATCATCTCTCTCAGAGAGTCGATGGTCGCCTGCTGTTCCTCCAGCTTTTGGGCCATTGTCTGCTCGGTATCGAGTCCGGTCATGTGCACTCTCGCCTGCGCGTCTTGACTTGAGCGCGAGGTCTGGTCATGTTGACTGTGGCGGATGAGAGTTCCAGGTCGTCAGCAGCGCGTCTTTTCTGGTGACGGCGCCTTCGACGGGAGGGCCTCGGTCGAGAGGCCTGTTGAGAAAGCCTCTCAAATACCGAAGGTTTCGCCGTTCCAACGCATTGGCAGTCGGCGAGGACTGTGTGGATGAGTCTCTCGCAATGACACTGAGGATTCGCCTCGTGAATAGTGCGTTTGCGAGTCAAGAATTCTCTGAGGTCTTCTACGGGTGGTTGGTGACAACCCTCAGCCTCAGAAGAGTCGCTCTGGTGAGTCGACGAGAGATTTTTGAGCGCTCTCTCTGGCGCGTGTTGGGTGGAATGCTTTGGTGCTGGAGTCGGGCGATCTCGCCTTGACTGGCGAGTCTTCGCGTTTGAGCGAACTCCAGTACGTGGGCGGGTTTCAACCCTACGTTTGCAAGAGCGGGTTCGTGAAGATTCGCCTACTTCTCTACCTTTACGTTTATCCGCCAAATAATTATGGCGAGGCTCGCCAGCCTTCGAGTATTCGCCTACTTGGGTAGGCTCGTATGCTCGGTGTGGTTTATTCGCATCAGGGATATGACCTGAGAAGCGAAGTCCTCCTGAGCGGATGGCTCTGCCGTCCTCGGTTGGTGTCCCTGATTTGGAGGGCCTTCCGACGTCGGGCAGTTTGCCTTCCCGTCTAGTGTTTCTCGGGCCTGTATGATGGTTCAGGCCGTCGTGAGAAATGGAGGTTTGGACCTCCTGTCTGACGGGTGTTTGTCGTCGCTGTTGGTTAGCTCTCCCAGCGGGGAGAACGTCACCGTGGGTTGTGGCATTGCGGTTTGTGCTGGAGTGAACCGGCGCTTCCTCCGAGGCAGGTGTCTGCATGGACCGCTTGGCGATCCATTTGGTAGACCCTTGCCTCTTGTGCTCGATCTCTGGCTTGGCCTTGATCGATTGCGAGGGAGTGGGCTCCTCCGATGAGACTCGGTTGGAACCCTCGGGTGCGGAGGCTTTGACCGTCTGAGGTCGGCCTCGGCGCACAGCCCTGTGGTGTTTGCGGGACGCATCGCCACCAGAGGAGGAGGAAGACAAGTACTCTTCGTACTTGGCTTGGTCGAACTCCTTGGTTCGTCGGCGATCGGAGCCCAGAACTAGGCAGAGGTGCTGTAATGCAAGGATTTGCTAACAGCTTGGTCTCAACTCTTTTTTCTCCAAGTTTTGCGACCTCTCTTCCATCGTGCTGGAAGGGGTTTTTAAATGAAAGAAGGACAGCTTGACTTCTCCTTGAATTGTGGGATGTGACCACATCCTCTTCAGAGACGTCTCGCCGTTCCTCGATACCATGAACGGTCATTCCAGGGATTGTGTTCTATGTCCTGTCACCTACGATGGGAAGGCCCATTCTTGTATATGAGGCAACGGCCGTCTGTTATCCGAGTGGACCTGACCGGCATTAATGAACCGCATTTATGAGTTCGCAGATCGATGAAGTGTCTGTCCGATCACTTGTACTGTGCGTAATCGCCCGGCGTGCTTTGAGCACGGTGCTTTCTCCTTTCCGGTCAGGAGAGGCGGCGAAGTAGGTGCACGGTACTCGAGTGGGTCTAGCCAACTTGCTGAGTGCCAGCGGATCTAGCTCTTGACTCAGACAGCCGAGGTGAGCCGCATTTATGAATGCTCAGGTTGACTCGACACCTGTCCAGTCCCTTCGCGCTGTGCGTACTGCGAGCAGCCGTTTGACGGTCTTGGGGTACTGTGCTCTCTCCCCTTGGGTCGAGAGGGATGGGAAAGTCCAACTCAGCACGTGGGGTGGAGGATACCCAGCTGTACTGACGGTCTTGGGGTTTGCTGGCGGATTCGACTCTGGACTCGGGCAGGCGAGTTGAGTGAAAGGCGAACTTCCGCCATCCTGATCGATCTTAACTCGTGCTGGCGAGCCGACCGTAAGGCGAACCTAGAATCGAACATATCTGACATCTATGCGATTTAGGCTCGTGCCAGAGAACCGAGCGTGCGAGCTCTTCTCGCAGGCGAATTTCTTGTAAGCCTATAGAGGTATTTTTTACCGTCTACAATAGTCTACCTAGATTTATTTTCCCCATATCTAAGTAGGATTAACATTTATAAACCTACAACACGAGACATAGTACGTCGAGCGAAATAATCTAAACAAGGAAACCCTCATGTATATACCATAAGTCTCAAATTGTAGACATCTAAACATTAATACCGAACTAAGAAAAGACAATCTAATGAAACCAATAATTAGAAATCCATGACACAAGACTGGTACGTCGAGCGAAATAATCCAAACAAGGAAATCCTCATGTATATACCATAAGTCTCAAATTGTGAATCTCTAATCATTGATCCAAACTAAGAAGTAAAAAAAAGACAGTAAAAAAAATAAGATATCAACACATCGTATTTATAATATCTTCCACAATCACTGGAGAGATAGAATAAAATACCAACACATAATTTTGTATACTTTCAAAAGTAACATATCTCAGTTATATAGTTCAATGATATGTCGTATTCATAATCGGCATCTGTCATACTTAGGCTATCAAGTAATTGTCTCAGTGCAACGGACTACTCTGTAGGTATCCTGAACTGTGTACACGGCTCATTAGTATTATCACGATCTCAGTACATAACATGAGTGCGGGACGGACTACCAAATAGGCATCCTAGAAATACGGCTCACGAGCCTCATCGCATCCTAGTACGGGACGGACGGCTGGATCAAGCCTCCTAAAATCCAACTCAATGGCCTGTACATGTGGAATATCGACGCACTACCTCATGTAGTACTGAACTGAGCTCATCAACGATATCCACCTCATGTATAAACTGTGTATATCTGGTGTGTCGACGCACTATACCATATAGTACTAAGCTGTGCTCATCAATGACATCCAACATGTATATGAACTATATCTAATTCAAATATGATCAAATCAAAATTCATCATAATCCCCTTGGGATTCTTAAATGTATAACATAACATATTCATGACTATACGTATAACATCAAGCGGCTCAAAACTCCGTGAACGCACCTCAAAACGAGGCACACAGCTCCACAAAACGAGCAGGAAAAACAGACGTGACATCTGTTAGTAAAATAAGTATATCTTTCTCTAGGAAAACTATTTTTACAAATGGTTTTCTGTTTTGAAACCTAGATGCACACATCTTTCAAATGACAAAAGTTCATTTGTTATCCAAAATCTCCAGTTAAACATTATATATGTGCATCCATTTTTCTGTAGGACATGTTGTTAGTAAATATAATATATCTTTCTCTATACGAACTCTTTTTAAGAATGGTTTTCTGTTTTAGAAACTAGATACATATATCTTTCACATAAAACTGGTTTGGTTAAATTTGGAGTTTTTTTGTTATTTTAAACTTTTAATTAAAGATTATACAAGTGCTGTAGTTTTCTGCAGAAAAACATATATATAGTACATCACTTAAATTTCTCATATATGAATAAAATTTTGAAAAACCCTAATGATCATGATCATGATACTATCATAAATAGCAAGAAAAGATTATTCATCTAGTATTTGTTTTAAGGTTTACTATCAAAAAAATCTGACTTTTAACACCTCAGGTTAAGATTAAAGCATGAAAACACATATTCAATATCATATTAAACATCTAAACTAGTTATTTAACTATGGGGATAGATTTGGATAAAGATAATCTTGCCTAAAATGTTGTTCTAAGCCTCTGAGATAACCGACAAGCAATTAGAAGTGCAAACAACCCGTTTTCTCCTTGCTACACGTCGATGATCTCGCCCTTGTGTCGGTTATATATATGCAAACCCGAAATAAACCCGTTTGACCCGAACCAGGAAACCTAGTCTGACTAGGAAAATAACCTTCGGTATTTTGGTAATAACTTTCGCGTTCGACCTCGGAATGAGGTGATATAAAATTGGTTGGAAAGCTGTTGAAAATACTACAACTTTGGTATTTTGAGTTTTCCCAGATTCTAAGTGCATCGTTATGTAAAATCTATAAACTCTTAACTGGTCATTTTTCCCAGATTTTTTTCTCGTGCATGTTTTATGCATTTGCACTCATATATTCATATATATGTATCGGATTGATCTCAAATCAATTCCTAGCATACTCAAATATCAATAAACATTATTTATCACAATATAACATGTTTATTATTATATCTCACAACATTCAGTATTACGGGGTTTTACATTCTTCCTCCCTTAAAAGAATTTCGTCCCCGAAATTCCGCATTCGTATCTTAGATATTAATAATACCAGAAAAGCACGTTGAGAGAATAATCCAGACAAGAAAACCCTCACATACATATCTCGCATCATTAGTCTCCAGATATGAACATAGCAATATCTACATTTAACAATCTAAGATGCCAATATTTCCACTTAACCTCTAACTAAACGGAACTAGTACGTCGAGCGAAAAATCCAAACAAGGAACCCCCCATATATATACTATGTGTTCCGAATGATTAGAAGTTAAGTGTCAATACCTCCATTCTAGCGTTAAATGTAAATATAACCATACAAATAATCACATACATAAATCAATCCACCTTCTCAATAGGTGCAGGTAGTCGCGATGCATAACATCTTTGCGCTCCCGAGAATCATCAATCAATCCACCTTCTCAATAGGTGCAGGTAGTCGCGATGCATAACATCTTTGCGCTCCCGAGAATCATCATCAATGTCTATACTTAACAGTCTAAAATGCAAATACCCCCACTTAACCCCTACCTAAACGGAACAAGTATATCGAGCGAAAAATCCAAACAAGAAACCCCTCATATAAATACCATATGTTCCGATTACTTAGGAGTTAAGTGTTAATACCATCATTTTAGCGTTAAGTATAAACAATACCATACAGGTAGCCACAAATCATAAACAAGTCATACTAAATTTAATTTACCTGCTCAAACAGGTGTGGGTAGTCGCGATGTATATCCTCTTCGCGTTCCTAAGAAGCCTCCTCAGCTCCTCTCCGATTCCACTGAACTTTAACTAAAGGTATCACCTTGTTTCTCAACTTCTTGTCCTCCTTAGCAAGAAGACATACAGGAATCTCAATAGTAGTCAGATCCTCTTGAATCTTGATCTCTGGTGCGTCTAATACTCGCTGCTCCTCCTAGTCACGTAGGTGCTTCTTAAGCATCAAAACATGAAAAACATCGTGTATGCTCGACATGGATGTTGGTAGGTCTAGCCAATATGAAACAGCTCCAATGCGCTCAATAATCAGGAATAGTCCAATATACCTCGGGGCAAGTTTTCCTCGTCTGCCAAAACGCTGAACTCCCTTCATTGGTGATATTTTCAATAACACATAGTCCCCAATTTGGAACTCTAACGGTCGTCGCCTATGATCTACATAACTCTTCGGACGACTCTGTGCTGTAAGAATACGCTCTCGAATGATTGCTACCTTCTCCGTAGTTTGCCTCACAAGCTCTGGTCCAAGCAATAGGCTGTCCTCTGGTTCTGCCCAACAAATAGGTGATCTACAAGGCCTTCCGTACAATGCTTCATACGGTGCCATCCCAATAGTCGGTTGGTAGCTATTATTATAAGCGAATTCGATTAATGGGATGTGGTCCTCCCAGCTACCCTGGAAATCAATGGCACATGCCCGCAACATGTCCTCTAATATTTGGTTCACTCTCTCCGTCTGCCCATCCGTCTGCGGGTGAAACACACTAGAATAAGATAATCTGCTACCGAAAGAGTTCTGGAAGCTTCTCCAAAAATGTGAAGTGAAAACCGAGCCTCGATCTGACACAATCGTCTCTGGAACTCCATGTAATCTCACGATCTCCTGAATAAATATCTGTGCATACGTCTCTGCCGTGTATGTCATCTTTACTGGTATGAAATGTGTTGACTTTGTCAGCCGATCTACTACCACCCAAACTGAATCATTCCCTTTCTTCGATCTCGACAATCCTACAATGAAGTCTATAGAAATATCTGTCCACTTCTACTCCGGAATGGGTAAAGGCTATAGGGTTCCTGCCGGTCTCTTATGTTCTGCCTTCACTTGCTGGCAGGTAAAGCACTTAGCTACATATTTTACAATCTCTCTAGCATGCCGTTCCACCAAAAATATCTCTTCAGATCCTTGTACATCTTCGTTGTGCCTGGATGCACTGTATACCTGGTACGATGTGCTTCGTCGAATAAATCCTTCTTCAGCTGAACATTAGCCGGTATTACTAATCGGCCCTTCATCCGAAGTCCTCCATTTGCTCCAACGGTCCAATCAGCCTCTGGCTCTTTGGAAATCTCTCCCTTTCGGGCTTGAATCCAAGAGTCGTCTAACTGAGCTCTGACCACTCTGTCACTCCAAGATGGCTGTACAGATAAAGCTCCCAAAAATGCGTTGCTCCCGCCAATCTCCGGTCTAAAGTCGAACTGGCTAAGTGTGTGGAGATCTCGATATAACGAGCAACTCAAAGCTACAATCCTATGATGACGCTTCCTACTCAATGCGTCTGCTACGACATTCTCCTTCCCCGGGTGATACTAAATCGCGAACTCATAATCCTTAATGAACTCAACCCATCGTCGCTGTCTCTGATTTAGTTCCTTCTGAGAGAAGAGGTACTTCAAGCTCTGATGATCTGTGAATAGCTCAAACTGTACCCCGTACAGGTAGTTTCTCCATGTCTTCAATGCAAAGACTACTACTGCTAGCTCCAAGTCATGTGTGTGATAGTTCTGCTCATGCACTCTCAATTGCAGCAAGATATACACTGCTGCCCTCTGATTCTGCATCAAGATGCTTCCTAAATCCGCTAATGATGCATCCACATAGACCACAAATATCATGGATTATCTTCCTGTAATATCCGGCTAAACCCAAAAAGCTTCGAATCTCTGTCACCGTCTTCGGCGGTTCCTAATCAAGAACTACTATAACTTTAGCCGGATCCACTACTATGCCCTCTCTGCTGATGACGTGGCCGAGAAATCTTACTTCTGAAAACCAAAACTCGCATTTGCTGAACTTGGCATATAACTGATGCTCCTGTAGAGTCTGCAAAGCAATCTGAAAATGTTGTTCGTGTTCTGCCTCGAATCTCGAATATATGATAAAGACGGTTACAAACTGGTCCAAGAAAGGATGGAAAACCCGGTTCATCAAATCTATGAATACCACGGGTGCATGAGTCAATCCAAATGGCATAACCAGAAACTCGAAAGATTCATATCGAATCAGGAAAAACAGCTTTGGGAAAATAAATTCATCTCCTGAGCTCGCAACTACAATAACCCAAATCAAAGATCAATCTTCGATAAAAAAAAATATCGCGCTTCGCGCAGCTGATCGAACAAGTCATAAATCCTATCAAATTTGGATAGTGAACTTGTTCACATCATAAAAATCTACACATAATCATAATTACCGTCCTCATTCTCCCGAAGAGGATCAGTGTTCCCATAAATAAAAGATACTCCAGTGAGTAATACTCAAAAATGATAACTCATCTATCTAATTCTATCTGTAGCTCCCTCGTCTCAGTAAGTGTCGTACGATAGGATGCTTGGGATATCGGTACTGTGCTCAGCTGCAACTCAATATAAATCTTAACCTCTCACACAGGAGGTAACCCAGGATGTCCTAAAAGACATCCTGATACCCTGAGACAACTCTAGTCTCACACAAATCAGCACTCCGGTCCCTCAGCATCACCTACTCGATGTATACCAGAAATGACCCACATTTCGATCACCCTGTGAGGTTACTACTATCTATACAAATCCAACGAATGCTCACAAGCTGACTATTTCAGTAAAACAGTCGATACTAATATGGTATGATGATAGCTATTGCATACCAAGAATGAATGTCGAAATTTGACATCATCAACATGATTAACTTGATGACTAACTCAGGCTCGTCTAGTCTGATGACACATCTCCTATAAATAGAAGGAACACTCCACCTAGAGGAGTAGAGACTGACAATTTAAAATCTAAGGAATATGCTACAAGCTGAAACCTATCAGCGAAGGTACGAAAGATAAGAGATAAGCGAATTTCTTAAACCATACTAGATCCGAGCTGAAAAGGAAATCACGAAGAAAGCTCCACTAGTACCCTGATCATGGGGTACTGCTGAATAAACTCCGCTGATGGTGCAACAAATATGGGACCATCTGTCCTTCAGGAATCTCCTGAATAATGCAAATCTGGCCTGCTGGCCTCTAAATCCTTGGATTAATAGGTAGTGCCTCTATCTCCCCACTGTTAGCCGAAATTACAACTCTGAGACTGTCGACCGTGACCTCTATCTTGCTGGCTCCCTGGTGGGGTACTGCGATAATTCTTTCGCTCTTTGTTCGATCTTGTTGTGATTGTAACATGTTCTTCGAACTATGTGCTACTTCGGCGCTCTCAAATCATATGGTGTTTATTTCTTATATTGTCTTTGTTGCTGGGGTAGAATCATTCTCCCACTGCTAGGTTTCTCTAAATTCCATAATAGTTTTCTTGCCATTGACATTGTCACTATTCTGATTTTTATTTCTTCCCTTACTACGGGTATATCTCCCTGCTTCACTTAGACTAGCTCTAACTGCTTGTTGAAGTAGTGACTAAAATTCTCCCAAATAGGTGATAATTTCTGCCTTGTCAAAAATCTGGATATCGTTGCTATCCTCCAGCAATGTCCTCAATGTTGAATACATCTAACCTTCTGCTTGGAACTAAGTCGACGTTCAAGAAATTTTCACATATTTCTTCCCTTATAGGTTGAAATTGAAACTGGTGTGTCTTGAAACTCTGGTGCTCTCATTGTCTGATATTTTTCTTATTCTTTTAGAGTTAAACTTCCTGCTCTGCGGCTCTATCAACAGCTGATTATGGTGGTGGTGTACTCATTAGTATTGCCTCTTGGCTTCCACGACGGTTACAGCCGGTGGTGAATCTCTTGAAAATGGTATTGCTGATGGAAACGGATGCACCTCTTGCTCCTCGAGCGTGGTAAAATTTTGTTGCTAACGGTACCATGGAGTCGATCAAATACTGTAGACCCTACTCTGGCTCGGCTCTGCATGCCTAGCTCTCCAGGTACGAGTTTTACCTCGACCATATCCTCGTTTCGATATTTATAATATCAAAAGGAGAGCTTAAATTTTCACAGTAGTAACTAAGTATAATAACTCATCACATAAACATGCGGACTGATAGTTAGGTATATCAACCTCTGCGCATCTTCGTGCAGACCAATAGATAGCTATATCAACCTCTGCGCATCTCTATGCGGACCGATAAAGAAGTATAGTCCATCTGCGGTCTCATTGTAGGACCCGACTGTGACTCCCCTGGGTTCACACAAGGCTGCAGTCCAAGGTGAAACCAGAGATGTCAAACCTGCCATGCACCCACACTGTGCATAAATATGTTTCACCAATCACAGTAATATCCTCTAGTAGAACCAAATAGAAGTGCAGGTATAAACAGGCAAAATAAAGGGAATAAATGTAATAGACATGATATAAAAGAGATATCTCATAAATGAAAAGAATCATGTCTCAATTATAATACATCTGATATCTGAATAATAAAAATGTCTCAACATGAATCAACTAAAAATCGTGCTAAGGCACACTGCCTTTACAATATGAATATGAAACTCTAATGTCTGGATAAAACTCAAAACTACAGTGGAGTCTCTACAAGTAAAAATATACGACGGCGACTATACCAGAACTCCGTCACTCTACAGCTCTCCGAAACTCCGAACTACCCGAAAATTAATTTAAAAGAAAAAGAATAATAACAAGAGCGTCAGAGCGCTACAGTAAGATTACCTCCATCCGCCCCCAGGGAAAGGGCTACTAGATGGAGTGAAGGCTCTATCTATTAAGCATAGTCTACCTAGATTCATTTTCCCCGTATCTAAGTAGGATTAACATTTAGAAACCTACAACACGAGACGTAGTACGTCGAGCGAAATAATCTAAACAAGGAAACCCTCATGTATATACCATAACTCTCAAATTGTAGATATCTAAATATTAATACCGAATTAAGAAAAGACAATCTAATAAAACCAATAATTAGAAATCCATAACACGACATTGGTTCCTACCAACACTCTTATGGCCACCTCTATTCCTCGATTTTGAGCGGTTGGACTGCCAATGATTTGGAGTACGACCCTGAACTGCTAGTGCATCTCTTGATGCCTTCTCGGAGGGTTCACCATCACTCTTCCTCAACTCATAATTCACCAAAGCTGAGGTCACCTCCTTATAGCTAACAGTAGTTCTTCCATTGATCATAGTGAGAACGAACATACCGTAATTATCCTCGGGCAACAAACACAAAAGTAACATCGCCTTGTCTTCATCCTCAACCATGATATCCACATTGGCCATATCTGAATGTAACATCATAAAATTGTTGACATGCTCCCTGATGGAAACTCCCCTCTTCATCTTGAATTGGTAAAACCTCTTCTTCAAGTAAAGCCGATTCTCAATGCTCTTCGTAAGATACTTCTCATTGAGTGTTTCCCACATTCTCTTCACCGACGTCTCGTTCATTACATCATAAATAAGATCCAGCGTCAAGCATGACCGAATAACTCTATAAGCCCTACTAATCATCTTCTTCCAAACCTTGTCCTCCATATCTATAGGTTTCTCTTGTAACTCAAGAGTCTCCTCCAAATTTTATGCATCAAACGCATTCATCACCTGGCATCTCCACAAACCAAAATTAATCTTACCGTCGAACTTCGGAACATCAATCTTCGTGTTATTGATGCTCAGACTCTGTATCGCCTTCGTAAGAGACGAACTTGATGTGTTTGCTTCTTCCATGTTGTCGATCTAACTCTTCAGATAGGAATCCTTCACCGAATTTTTCGAACAAGCTCCCAAATCCAACCTGGAGCTCTGATACCACTTGTTGTGCACAGCAGAAATTTTGACAGCACCTCTGGTGCGCAAGGTGCACAACAAGAAATTAGATCACAACGAAATTCCCGTTTCACAAATAAAACAAGAATCGAAAGCAAAATATCTTAACAAAGTGAGATATCAGCTCTTTCTCTCATCAGTTCTAGGAAAAACAAGAATCGAAAGCAAAATATCTTAACAAAGTGAGATATCAGCTCTTTCTCTCATCAGTTCTAGGACTGACTTGTCGAGGGAACCTACAAGATATCAGCTCTTTCTCTCATCAGTTCTAGGACTGACTTGTCGAGGGAACCTACAAGCTATTACAAATCACGATAAAATAAACTATTTTATGTGGTTCGGAAAATCGCCTACGTCCACAGGGCAAGGAGGGGGGAGATCTACTATTAGAGGGATAGAATACAACTAGAGTTTACAATCTCTCAACCTAAACACTCAAACAATCTCTCAAATCCATCACAATCTCTCTCTCAAAAGGATGCTCAAAACCCTAACAAAGGCTGCACAAAACTCTGTTGTTTTCACCAAGCCCAGCCGCAAGAGAACCCTGCAATTTTCCCTTGCCTTGCACTGCCGCCTTTCTCACCTCTGCGGTTTCTTCCTTTTTTCTTCTGCAAGCCGCCTTTTTTTTCACCCTTTGCACACAACCCTAGGCTAAAATTAGGGATCCTATTTATAGCCTCGTAAGTGGGCCTAGGTAAAAAAATCCACTGCAAAAGAACTGCGTTGGGGAATTGTTACGAGAAGCGCACGTGGGTGGCCCCCACATCCCACTTCGTTCACATATACATGATTGACCAAATACAAAACTAATATCAACGTACTCTCTTATTCATATTGGAACATTCCTCAAAGAAGCATATATCGAATTATCGAAACATATATATATATATATATATATGCATGTGTGTACACACACAAACACACCATTCAAACACGTGCAAACAAATTCAAATTCCAAGCCTACTTAATTAATTTTATGTTATTTAAGATTATTAGTCAATTTAAGGTGGACAACAAAATCTCAACTTAGCAACAAAATCTCAACTTAGCAATCCAAAATTAGATTTTGCAAATAAACTCATCAAAATGGCCAAATCAAATCTTATGTCTTATAAAGCCAAACTATTATTTATTCTCCCCCATTTGAGATCCAATATTTTCAAAACAACTCATTTTAAAGTGATTACACATGATTGTTGTCTAATCTGAGGTTTTTTATATTACATGACTAATTACTAACTGAGAAATTAAATACAAAAGCATGGAGGTTGCAAATTCCCACGCTCACACTTTACACATCGTCATTCAACACTTAATGCGTAATATATAAATTCTAAGAGTTGGAAAAATTAGGTTCTAACTATGCGACAATATTATCTCGTCTCAACATATCTTATCAACATTCCTATAGGCAACAAGTTTGCACCTCTTGCACCCGTTATCATCTCAGCTAAAAGCTTATCACGTTGATCGAGATAAACATATGATATTTAAACTCTTAGTTCATGTGATTTGCATGTGAAATCAAAAAGAGTATAATTATCATTATCCACAGTTGAATCATTATCACAAGAATCAGCATATCGTATAGCCTAAATTTTGCAAATGAACTCATTTTTCATGTTAAAAATAACTCCCAGTAGAGTTTGGGCTCAAGACTCAAATTCAATGAAAAAATATATATTTTTTAGACTTTTTAGTTCAACTGGATAATTATCAAAACGTGACTCAAAACATCAAACTAAAGTTTGAATGTACTTAAAACATGATAACAAAGATGTTCACAATGTTTTATTATTATCTGAAGTCATAGGAAGAAGTTACAAGGTCAACCAACTCATAAAACTAAAATAAACACTGGTTAAAACAAAGCATTATAGACCGAATTTTTCGTCTAGAATAGCCATATTTTTGTCTAAATTGATCATCCTAGACGGAATTCCGTCTAGGATGTTGGTCTAGTAAGTTTCTGTCGAGAATGTGTCATTCTAGACAGAATTCCGTCTAGAAAACCTATCCTAGAGGGAAATACATCCTAGACGGAACAAAATATCATCTAGAATATTTCTAGACGGAAAATACAACCATCTAGGATAATCCTAGATGGAAATTTTGTCTAAGATGTATCCTAGACGAAGTTTCCGTCTAGGATACTTATCCTAGACGAAAATTCCGTCTAGGATACATTTTAGCATCCTAGACGGAAATTCCGTCTAGGATGGTATCCTAGATGGAATTTTCGTCTAGGATACATCTTAGCATCCTAGACGGAATTTACGTCTAGGATGTAGTAATTATTTAAAATATATATATAATAAATAATATTTACTCCTATACGACCACACTAATCCACTTGATTATCAATAGTATCTAATTACAAACATCAATACAATTCTCCTCAACAATAATACAAATTGTAAAACTTTACAAAAAATGAGTATATTATTGAATATCACAAAAATCGTAAGTACAAGTATTAGTGTAATTCTCCTAACAATTAGAAAAAGACAGCAAACAATTTAATGTTCGCCAACATCGAAATAAAAAAACAGTACAATAACAAAAATTACAAATCATTACAAAAAATGAGTACAATTGCACGACTCCTCTGCATCTCCTTCTCGAGAATCTCTACCACCAATTGGAACTCTCTACGAGTTTGTCATATTCTCATTCTTGATTATCCAAGATGAAGCCTACATTTCAAACTTGTTGATAGAAGAAATAGGCTTCCTCCATTAGATTTCTTAAGATCCTGGAGACAACATGAATATCAGAAATAAGAAAATTCCCTCTAAATGTCAAAATTAAAGAAAATCTCAAATCTATCAATTGAAGCATACTAATAAATAGTTAAATTTCAAGGTCAAGCAGCTAATAATCTACACCCCATGAAGCAATGGCTTCAGCGGCCTTAATGGGTTCATCTGGATCTGGTGGAGGAGTCCTTGATGTTTTAACATGACAAAACCTGAATGAAAAAACATCTAAATCCAGTAAACATGGAGAAGTAATTCCAAAATCTCTTTAACAGTAAGATACCAACATATCTTTAACTAAGAGCAATTCTGTCTCAGAAACAAGCACAGCATGCAAAGATTTAGCAAGGTAAAAAATTCACAGTTCGATAACATATAAAATGCAAATGATTTCAAATTTCAATCCCGCTATTCACATATAATTTAAATGGAGTCAAAGAAGGTTTAAATATATCTCTGGACTACTGCAATTACACCAGAACGAGGTGACCGGAGGAAGCTTGTGGCAAGTGAGCCCAACACGGTGAAACAGAGGGTGATGCACACAGGCCACGTTCTATCAACAAGGTTTCGATGTAGGAAGACCAAATAAAAATTTCCAACAAAATCCTGATTACTGGATAGGGATGACCACCAGAATCTCCATTCCTTCTCTGGTTTGCTCGTTTGCAAATTTAGATGATACGACATTCAAAACCAGTACTATCATTGTGATCTTTGATAAAATTCCAAGCAATGAAGCACAAATATTTCTATAAGAAAGATTGTGTTGTTCTGGACACTGTATCGTGAAGAGAATACAGGAAAAATGGCAGAAAACAGGTTTGGACTTCCAGCGGTCGACCGCGAGTGGCGCGACGATCGACCGCAAATGTGCACGCAAGCTGAAAAAGTCTCTAGACTTTTCGTAGTCGACTGCCAGTGGCACAGCGGTCGACCGGCCAAACCCTGTAGTGATATTGAGTTTCTATCGTTGGATCTGGTCGACCGCACGTGGCTCTGTGGTCGACTGCGAGTCGGGCTGGGTCTGAATTTGGTTTCCTGTTCGCGTTGGGTTTGTGTTTTGATATATATTGAAACACTCTTTTCTAGGGGTTAGGTGAGGAGAGTTCTAACAGAGATTTTAGATTATACTGAGCATATTGAGAGGGAGAACTTGTGAGCAAGTTGGGAAATTTGGTTTAGAGTTTATTTGACTGATTTTGTGAGATTGTAACCCTTTATACTCTCCTTGATTTAGTGGAAACTCCACATCCTCTTCCCGTGGACGTAAGCAAATTGCCGAACCACGTATATCTCTGTGTTTGGTTTGATTTATCGTATTTGGATTGAATTGTGCTCGTGTGTGGTTAGTTCTCTTCTCCCGTGTTCACAGATTCGTTTGGTGTGCGAGCACGCTTCCACATAGGCGCGCAACAATTGGTATCAGAGCTCAGATTTGAGATCTAGGGTTTTGGCATTAAAGTGGAGGAAGATTCGTCGTGGAAGCTTGGTTCTTGGAGTTCTAGGCTTCGGTGGAGATAGTGTTTGGAGTTGTTGTTGAAGATTTTGCTTTCCTCGTGTGGTTAGGAGATCTATTTAAAATCCATTCTAGGGTTCAGTTGGGTAACTTCCACTACAAGAAATTACATCTTTAACGAAGGGATTTCCCTTCGTTAAAGAGCTGAAATCCTTCGTTATTGTATGCTAACGATGGGGAAAAATCCCTTCATCACCCGTCGTTGAAGCCCTCTTCGCTAAAGGGTCACGATGTGATATACCACCCGTCGTTATAGAGTCTATAACGACGGAACATATTACCGTCGTTAATATTTACGACGGTAATTATCACCGTCGTTACTATCAGTGACGGGAATATTTTCCCGTCGTTACCATCAGTGACGGGATATTTTCCCGTCGTTACCATTTGTTACGGGGATATTTTCCCGTCGTTTAAGACTAATTAGTGACGGTTGGATACCGTCGTAAAAGTCTTCTTAATGGGTAATTAGTATCCCATTAACGATGGTGCTTTCCCTTCGTTGATGAACAAAATACGGTTTATAAAACCGTCATTGTAGACTACAAATTTCTAATATACATTAATAATAGTTTTTCCATTCATAGACAACTATCATATTATTCTCAACCTGACACTAAGATTCACAACACAAATATATTAAAAATACCCAATAATGAATAAAAGGGAAAATATAAATTCCATTCATTAATAACATCAATAAATAAAATTCCACCATCCTCAAATATTCAATACTAATAACAAGAGTTAATATCCTAATTGTTCCAAAGAAAAATACATGAAACTATCTATAACAAATTAAAATAAAAGTTTGGGGAAGACACATTCTTTCATCTCTAATCATCGTCAAAAGAAGACTCGAGCTACCCCACCTCTCCTAATCTTGCATGGATAGCCTGAAAATTTTAAAAACAACATATAATTAAGAAATATCAATTAAGAAAATATTATCTTATTAAGTAAAATTCATATTTTTTAGTGCAAGTAGTCAATCACAAAAGTATATAAGAGATTTTACAAAAAATAATTACCTAGTCATGCACATGTTCTCAAGTTTGATGAGTCAATGAAGGTGATTGCCTAAAAAAAAGTTCTTGCATAGCTTTCACTTGTGACTCCAACTCAGACATCCTTTGTTATTGTTGCTCCTGCTCATCTAAGCGTTGTTGAAGCATCTGGTTCTTTTTTTTCTTCTATAACCCATTCTTCCAGATCCGATCGACTAGGGAGCGGTCCTCTCAAATCTTTCAAAGTAGTCCCGCCACCAAATACAATGATATGACCATGAGATTGCTTCCCCCAGATTTTCTTAATTATCTCAATGTCTGAAAGTGAAGGGTTTTCTTGTTTGACTTGAACGATTTCATCCTATAAAAATTGAATTCATATGTTAGCACTATATAATGCATCATTATCAAATTTAAATATATATATATATATATATATATCCTACTTACATATTTATCTTGATCCCAACTTTTGTAAGTATCGATTTTATTGATAAAGATCGTGTGACGAATGGAAATTTATGGGACAAGAAATTTGGCACTACACCATATTGTAATCGATGCAAGAATGCACACTTCCATCCCAACTTTTTTGAACACATGATGCGTACACAATAATTCTTGCTGCATAATTGCTATTGATGAAGGTTTTTGAAGAATGACAATTGATGAAACACAAATACAGATTGTCTCATGTTAATACAGGTACAGATTCAGACTTCTTTCCATGCAATTCCTACTACATTTGTACTATTTTAGAATTTAATATGTTCTTTTTATGGCTTACCATATGTCCTGCCATGCCGTGTCCACGTCCAAGCTTCTTAAATCAGAATGATAAATTAAATTTATTGGCTTCGAGTTAAAAAAAAGGCTATGAGATTCTATAAATTTTGTTTCTCACGATAAAACTGCATTTGTCTAGGATATGAATTTGTATTAGCATTTACTCACAATGTTACAATAACATCCGACTAAAAAAATGTGGTGCATAAGACATAGGAGACCAGCCAATTGGAAAAGTAGACATCGATAGATGATGTATGTGAAATGTGCATATGACATTTATTTAGTTTTCTTTATCTTTTCCGAGGACATGAGCTAGCTATACCTGTATACCATATTCATAAATAGGGGAACATGATTCAACAGTTAGGAAACCATCCATTAATTTGCAAGCTGATTTATCTTTACGACTTAGCTTGGAAAAGGCAAAATCACATGCTTCCTCCCGCCCACATGCATGTGCATGGAAGGATCACATAATATTTGCTTTTGCTGACAAAATTCCTACAAATCCTGAACCATGTAGATGTCTGTGTTACAAAAATCAAGAAACAAAATCACCCTGTACAAGATCAGATCAAACTTGTCCAAGAAATGTGCTTTTAGCTGATGCATCCACTCTTTTAACAAGGAGACAACACAAATGGTAAATGATAAATTAGACGTTATCGCAACTTGAGAACTTAATTGAGCATTACCATTATTGATAAGGCAACGAGGTCTTTCTAGAAATGTGTTTCAAATGGAGATGTGATAAAGGCATATCATAAATATCAAAATAATACACAAGGCATAGCTTAAATATTAAATTGAGTATTGCCTACCAACTTGAGAACTTAATTAAATGTGCAAACATAAAAATAATTAGAGTACTTAAGGATGGAAAACATTTGATGGAAAATAGGAGTTAGTGTAAAATCTATCCTAATGACTGTTTAGTAATGCTCCAGACTTTACCACAAGCTATCCTTGAATAAGTAAAAAAAACTTCTGATCTGTTTTTAAGACAAACGCATACCTAGGAATTTTTCTTATAGTAACATTCCTAATGGAAACCTCGTCTTCATGGTGGCAAGTAATCAGATTCTTAACCTGGAAGGAAGACAAAATTACATTATCAATCACAGGAAATATGATTTGCCTCAAAAACAAAAAGTAAAAAAAGACATGCGCGCACACACACAGAGAAATCTTGATCATTTAAATGTATAGGTTGAAATCATCTTGCATCTGCTTCTATTGAATCTTTCTCATTGAAGTTTTGTCATCTTACCCATAATTCTTATTTTACCAATAGCGGAATAATACTTTCTAACTCCTAATAAAGATTTCTAGCCATAAAAGGTCAAAAAGAAATAGTGTGTTCAATGAAAGGGAAGGAAACAATATAATGATGTTTTATATAAAGGAAACAAAGGAAAATGCAGGTGGAGCAAGCACATACACATAACAAAAGGCATCAGTGAGTTAAACCAAGCTGAATAGCTTTAGCCAAATTTACAAAGGAAAAAATGTGTATCAAGGAACCTTATTGGTGTAAAAACACTCCTCCAAGCTTTAGCCAAATTTACAAAGGAAAAAATGTGTATCAAGGAACCTTATTGGTGTAAAAACACTCCTCCAAATAAGGTGACGGCACTTGAACCAAAAACAGTGTATCAAGGAACCTTATTGGTGTAAAAACACTCCTCCAAATAAGGTGACGGCACTTGAACCAAAAACAACATTATGGAATGCAATGCACCAATCAATTCCTAAAATACCTATAATTTTCTTGCTGATTACAGAAGGGAATTAAACTCGCCATACACACAACAGTCATCATAACAGTGCTTGAAGAAGGTAGTCCGTGTTGACAAATAATTATGAATGATGAAGCATATATAAACCTAACTCTATAAGTCTGTGATGAACCATGGTAGCAGCTAGCCTCTGATGAAAAATCGTAGCAGCAGCAGCAGTAAGGTAGACCGCACAAGAAAATGGAAAAAAATTTCTAGAGAGTGAAACAAACAGCTATATACATTCTCCATTCCTTCATTTAGCATTAAAAATAAATATTTTATATATAAAAAGACCAAGCTAATTATTCTGCTAGGGCTCAAAGAGCAGTTATCCCCATATGTATAAGTTTTCTCAATATTCTGCAATGATCTTAATTTGGGACATACAAGACAGATATTTAACAAAATAGTACATCCAATTATATTAGATGAATGCTCATTACATCTAATGTAAACAAACTTACAGGTAGTTTGAAGCTCACCAAAATAAGGCCAATAATATTATGTGGAGTTCCGGAATATATAGGAACACGACTATGCCCTTTGCTCATTATTAGACCCATAGTGTGCCTAGTAAGAAAGAAAAGTTAGTGCAGTGAAAGTGTAGATAGAAACCATTAGTATGATGATCAAATCACATACATGTCAAGCTTAGAGTTTATATCAAGGGAAAAAATTTCGGAGATTGTCGTCATAACATCTTTAGCAGTTTTTTGGGTCAATTCCAGGGCTCCAGAAATAATTGTGGTCTCATAATGAGTTAGCTCCCCACCCTAACCTGCCTAAAAATCAATTGAGCGTGTAAGAGTTAGGATAAATATGTAGTTTTAAATAAAATATCAAGCATAATTTGCAGATATGCATTCAATCTGATACACCTGTCTTGCATAAAGTCAGAGAAGTAGAAGAACTAAGATTGCTTAAGCTTACATAAACTTACATTAATCTGGGAGATTACAGGAAAAATAATAAAAATGCATAAAATCGTTAGAATTTCAAAAGTTTGGATTCAAGTTATGTTTCCAACAAAGCTTCAAGTAATTATTCTACATAACAGACTTTTTCAAGCCATTAGAAAACCCCCAATTCAAGAGCTAAAATCATACAAAATATCAAGAATTGAGAAACAAGTTGATTTTATTTTTCAACCAAAATGTAACTGCTATATCTTAATTAAGAAGACAATTAATTAAGCAAAAAACTTACACTGACTTGCTCATGTAGTAACTTAATGTATTCAATTGCCTATGAAGAATTGATGCTGTATCAGTCTGCATATAATAACAAAGTTAATTAACCAAGGAATTTAATGAAACTAAAAGATGAAAGAAGAAGGAAAATGTATATCATCTATCCAAAAGGCGAAACCAGTTGCTGGAGTGCGGTGATTATGTCCCCTAATTTCTCTTTTCTAACCTACAACCATAAAAACCCTAAAAGCTATCACCACCAATTTTAAAGAAAAGGAAAAAAATGATCAAAGTTGCAATCAATTGAAATCTACACGGAATCCATCCTTACTTTAAAGGTTGGCAAAGGCGATGGTGCTTGTACTCGAGTTAAGTTAAGAAAAATAACAGAGTGAATCGAGAATTTAGATGAGGCATTTAAACGAACAGGTAGAGTGCAGCGCAAACACACATACCTTTACCTGAAAATGATGGAGACACGAGCAGTTTTGAAGACAGGTAGAGTGCAGCGCAAACACACATACCTTTACCTGAAAATGATGGAGACACGAGCAGTTTTGAAGATAGAAGAGGAGAATAAGAGATGTCATCCGCTGAAAATCCCGCCATGCGATCATCTTTCTTTTACCTCTGGATTTGGATTCAGGGCGTCCTTGCTCTTTCACCGACCATCTCTTCCTTGTGGTAAGCCCGTTTTTAATTGTGGCGGTGCTCGACGATGAAGAGGTCTCGACGGCGAAGAGATCTCGACCACGAACTGAAGATGATGATGAACTGGACTTCGAACTGGAGCCGACAACGAGCTCGAGACGACGACGAGTCTCGACGTCGAACTGGATTGGCTGACGACGAGCTAGAGATGATGACGAGCAGGAGGCGACGATGAGCTAGAGATGATGACGAGTGGGAGCCGACGACGAGAGGGAGACACATGACAAGATGGAGACGGGCGATGGTGGTTTTTTAAACTAGGGTTTAATTAATATTGCGGCGGTTATAGGGATGATTAGGAGTAGTTATGAGGGATTTTGGATTTCAGGTTTCGGATTCTACTTGGGGCTTTGGGGATTTTGGTTGTGGGTTTTGTTAATTAATAGTAATAGGTTAATCTATCAGTCCTATTATGATTAGGAGTATCATTAATGACGGTAATGGACCCCTTCGTCTTTAAGGAGACCTAATAACGACGGTATTAGGATTAAATCAATGAAGGGATTAGAAAACCGTTATCCCATCTCACATCATTCCTCTAATTTTTGTAATCACTTGACGAAGGCTTTAAAACCCGTCGTTATTATATGCACATTAATGACGGTTAACTGGTCCCTTCACTAATTTTGGTCGTTAAATACCAGATTTCTTGTAGTGTTCTAAATTCTATAAAGATTGAATCTTTCTTTATAATTTGGAGTTTGTGATTATGGGTGAAGAAGTTGGTGAAAGCAGTAAGATGCCAGGTACATTTCAAGTTGGTTTTCAGAACACTAAAATTAGTATGGTGAAGTATGACGGCAGGATCAATTTTAGTTTGTGGATGAGCGATGTTCAGGATGCGTTCAATGCTCAGAATTTGGAGGAGACCATCATGGTCCATGAGAGACCACCAAAATATGAAGAGGCGATATGAGAAAAGATGAATAAGAACGCTTGTGAGGTGATCAGGTCTTGTTTGGAACAGGAACTAAAATATGATGTGACTGGGGTGACGTCTGCAATAAAGATGTGGGAAATTCTCAATAATAAGTATCTTACGAAGAGTGGTAAGAACAGATTGTACTTGCTGCGCAGGTTATTCAGATTTCAGATGTCCCGAGGCACCTCACTAGAAGTTCATGTGAATAACTACACTAAGTTGTTATCGCACTTGGCCAATGTTGATGAGAATATATCGGATGAGTATAAGGTTATTATTCTTTTGGGCTCCTTACTGGATGAGGAGTATGATACATTTGTACTTATTTTGTTGAACGGGAGATCTTCTATCACTTATAGTGAAGTAACTAACGCTTTGACGAATTATGATTTGAAAAGGAAGGACAATGAGACTTTCCGCGCTAGTACTTCAGGAGAGGCCTTGTCGACGAGAGGTAGAAGCCTATATCCAAGAGGTGGCAATAGAGGCAAGTCAAAGTCGATAGGCCATCACCAGCTAGGAAAGAACCAATGTGCATTCTGCAAAGAGCATGGACATTAGAAGAGAGATTGTCCAAAGATCAAGGAGAAGAGAATAGCAAGAAAAAGGGCCTGAAGGCCAATGAGGTGAATGTTACGAAAGGCGATGATTCCGATGATTCGAGCTTTTCTTTATTGATTACTCCAGAGGTGAACTACTTAAATGCATCAGATTGTATGCTAGATTCTAACGCTATTTATCATGTGACTCCTAGACGAGATTGATTTTCATCATTTGAGAGACTCGATTGGGGTGTTTTTGTCATGGAAAATGATCAATCCTGTAGCATTTATGGGATAGGTACGTGAGGATTCTGATGCACGATGGAGTAGTCCGTGAATTGAAGGATGTGAGATTTGTTCCTCAGTTGAAGAAGGATATCATCTCAGTTGGAGCTTTAGAGGCAAAGGAATTCAGGGTGACCTTTGAGAATGCTATAGCAAAGGTTATTAAGAAATCTTTGGTGGTGATGAAGGGAGTCCGCAATCGAAACTTATATTATCTAAAGGGGAGCATCGAGATTGGTTAGGATGCTTCAGTTATTTCAGAGATGGATATTAGCATATTTTGGCACTACAGGTTGGGGCACACAGGAGAGAAGCCACTGCAAGTTTTGTGCAAGCAGAGGCTCTTGAAGGGAGCCAAGAGTGGAAAAGTTGAGTTCTGTGAGCACTGTGTTCTTGGAAAGAAGACGAAGGTAAAGTTCAGGACTGCCATTTATAGGACGATGGACATCCTAGATTATGTGCATACAGATGTTGGGGTCCCACCAAGACTGCATCACTTGGTGGTCGATATTAATTCGTCACGTTTGTTAATGACTATTCTAGGCGTTGTTGGGTGTACACCATGACGAAGAAGAGTGAAGTCCTAGATATATTTGCAGAGTGAAAGAAGAGGTTGGAACAGCAGAATTGGAAAAAGATCAAGACGTTGCGATCTGACAACGACAGTGAGTACACATCAGACCCTTTTCTGTAGCTATGTCGAGACGAGGGCATAGAGAGACACTTCATAGTTAGTCATACACCACAGCAGAATGGGATGACAGAGAGGTTAAATCGGTTATTGCTGGAGAAGATCCGATATTTGTTAGCGCATAGTAGTTTGAAGAAGATCTTTTGGGCTAAGGCACTTTCATATGCGAGCCACCTCATTAACAGGCTGTCTTCATCTGTGATTGAGGGGAAGACCCCTATAGAGATGTGGTTGGGAGAGCCAGCACACGACTATGACCAGCTCAAGGTATTTGGGTGCCCTGCATACTATCATGTGAAGACTGATAAGTTATAACCTCGAGCTAGGAAGATCATATTTGTAGGATTCAAGCGTGGTGTCAAGGGATACAAGCTATGAGATCCAATTGATAGGAAGATTATGCTGAGTAGGTACATCACGTTTGATGAGACTTCTATCTTGAAGCTTCTCAGGTCTCATCAGGTGGAGAGCGACCCAACGGAGGAGATATCACAGGTGGTGAAGATCGCTGCAGCTCCACATTGTCCAGATGGTACAGTATCCATTAGAGTGCTAACTGAGGTGACGCCAGGAGAGCATGGCAATGACGGGGAGGATACGGGTACAATTGTGCAGGATTAGAGACCGACGGTTTAGGTTCAGGATTCTATTATGGTTCAGAGACTGAGAAGAGACATATGGATACCAGCACAGTATATCGATACAGTAGTTGCATATGCACTTCCGATGGAGAGTATCGATGAGTTGATACCTACTACATTCAGAGAAGCCGAGCAGAATTCGGAGGTTGATTCATGACAAGTGGCTATGCAGGAGGAGATGGAGTCTCTTCATAAGAATGATATGTGTGAGCTTGTTGAGCTTCCAAAGGGGCGAAAGGCGATTGGTTACAAGTGGGTATACATGAAGAAGGAGGGCATTGAGGGCACTCCAGTGAGGTTTAAGGCTAGATTGATTGTGAAGGGCTATGCACAGGAGGAAGGTATTGATTATAACGAGGTTTTCTCTCCAGTGGTGAAGCACTCTTCGATTCAGATTTTTCTAGCTTTGGTGGCATAGTATGGATTAGAGTTAGATCAATTGGATGTGAAGACGACATTTCTTCATGGTGATCTTGATGAAGAAATATATATGACTCAACAATTGGGATTCCGAGCTGTAGGGAAGGAAAATCTGGTTTGCTGGTTGAAGAAATCGTTATACGGTTTGAAGCAGTCTCCTCCTCAACAGTAGTATAGGCCATTTGATGGTTTTATGATTGTTCATTCGTACACTCGGAGCCCGTTTGATCCTTGAGTGTATTTTCACAAGTTAAAAGGAGGTGCGTATATCTATTTGTTGCTCTATGTTGATGACATGTTGGTTGCCTCTATTTCCAGATCTTCTATAGATGAGTTGAAGGCACAACTTCCAAAATAGTCTGATATGAAAGATTTGGGTGAGGCTAAGCGTATTTAAGGGATAGAGATCGGCAAAGACAAAGAGCATGGTAGAATTTGTTTGACACAGGTGGCTTATTTGAAGAAGGTTCTACAGTAATTTCATGTCAGCATGGATACGAAGCCAGTTAGTGTACCTTTGGGAGCCCATTTGAAGCTTTCAGCTAATCTTTCACCGAAGACAGTTAAAGATCGAGAGTTGATGTCGAAGACTTCATATGCGAGCACGGTTGGGAGCTTGATGTACGTGATGTTACGTACGAGGCCAGATTTGTCATAGGTGGTGAGCATGGTTTTGAGATACATGCACGATCCAAGAGTGGGTCATTGGGATGTCGTGAGATGGATTTTGAGGTATATTCGAGGTACGCTCAATTTTTATTTGATTTATGAGCGGGACACTACAGGTGGGCAGTTGTACATTGACTATGTTGATTTGGATTATGTTGGGGATTTGGATAAGTTCCGGTCTACGATGGGGTATGTGTTCACTTTGACCCGTGCGCCAGTGTGTTGGAGGTAAACCTTACAGTCTACGGTGGCTTTGTCGACGACGGAGGCAGAGTATATGGTGATTACGGAGGCTGTGAATGAGGCTATTTGACTTCGAGGACTTTTGGAGGAACTTGGTATATCACAGCGATTCGTTACTATTCATTGTGATAGTATGTGTGCTATCTATTTGGCGAAGAATCAGGTTTTTCATGCAAGGACGAAGCACATTGACGTTCGTTATCACTTCGTTCGGGATTTTTTTGAAGATGGCGATGTGGAGATTGTGAAGGTCCACACGAAGGATAATCCGGCTCACTAAGGTGGTTCCGAGCAACAAGTTTGATCATTGTCGAAACTTGTCGCACATTCGTGATTATTGAGGCCGTTGACGGCTATTTGGATGAACTACGGACGGCTTGATCCCTTGGGAGAGGGGGTACGTAGGCAACCATCGATTGTGTAGCCGATTTTTGGAGAGACGACGCATTGGGGCTCTTTGTTTGGTGTCAGCTCAGTTTTTAAAAAACTTCACCGAGATGGAGAATTGAAGAGAATACAGAAAAAATGGCAGAAAACAGGTTTAGACTTCCAGCGGTCGACCGCGAGTGGCGCGACGGTCGGCCACAAACGTGCACGCGAGCTGGAAAAGTCTCTGGACTTTCTGCAGTCTGTAGGCGTCTAAAAATGCCTATAGGTGTCCACACACAGCTCGAGACGGAGAGAAGATGACGAACATCGTTATCCGAGTCTAGGAGGATTATCTGACATCGATAAGTGCATGAACAGGAATTGCAAACCAACTGTGTCTCGTGCGCTCACCGGCCACCTCCAATTGGCCGTCACACCTGTCGGTCAGCCCGCGCGCGTCAGTCAGCTCGCGCACGTCAATCGTCAGTCAACGCGTGCTCACCAGTCAGCTCGTATGCATCGGTCAGATCCAAAGTGCCCGTCGCGCTTGTCGGTCAGATCTAAAGTGCCCGACGCGCTTGTCAGTCAGATCCAAAGTGCCCGACACGCTTATCAGTCAGATCCAAAGTGCCCGCCACGCTTGTCAGTCAGATCCAAAGTGCTCGCCACGCTTGTCGGTCAGTTCCAAGTGCCGTAAAGAAGCTAACGAGCGCATGAAGTAAGTTAACGACGCGTGCAAGTCAACAAGACGACCAAATACGTAAAACGGAAGAAAATACAAGCCCGAGACAGTCGGGAAACATCGAAAACGTGAAAAAAAAACAAGCTCGGAACCTGCGCTCATGCGGGACACCGCCTGGTGACCCGCGGCCGCATGGGTCACTGTTTGGTGTACCGCCGAGCCGAGAGTCACTGACGGGGGAGACTGCGGGTGACCCGCGGCCGTGAGGGTCACCCGCGGGCGCGTGGCCACGGGTGACCACACGGCCGCGGGGTCAACTTCTGGTGACCTGCGGCGAGCGGGTCACTTACGGAGTGACCCGCGACAGCGCGGTCACCTAATGGTGACCCGCGATGCGGCAGGGGTCCAACCGTGGTCTGTCTCGCGTCCAGAACTGTCAAAAAGCGTTTTCGACGGTTTTTTACGGTTTTCACAGGATTTATCTGTTCCAGGGGTTCCCAACTAACTTGATATCATCCACAAACATAGTTAGGCCGTTATTGACCGAAGATAAGACCAAATCACTCATTCTTATCTAAATACCCCTAAACGAAGCCTATAAATACAGGCCTAGGGGCTCATTTCACGGGGCGGAGATCAAAAGGGCGAAAAGTTGCCGAATTGGAGAGTGGAGTCATGAATTTATAGTGAGGGTTAGCAGATCTTAGCGAGTTCCTGTGCATAAAGAGTGGAGTTCGAGAGATTTGAGACTCGTCCCCTATTCCTCCGGATTTAAGCTTAGTCTTAAATCTCGAGAAGAGCCGTGATCTCGCTTGGTCGGGATCATCGCTGCAGCGATTATTTCCTTCGTGAAGTAAGAGTTTTGATCAACTTAATCTGTCGACCGGATCTGATCCGTGGTGGTCCACGGATATTAACGTCCCCGGCACAGGCGAAGTTCCTATGCAAGCAGCGGGTGATAAACGTCAGTTGCGCTGTTTGACAAGAGTTGTACTTTTTGTATTTTCATTGTATAAGGAGATCTTATAAAAAGATCAATTTTTCTCGTTTATTTGAGTTTATTGTAACAACCAAAGTTGTAATAGATTCGATGACAATGAAGAGATCAACTTTTGACTCAAACACGCTGGCGACCACAAACGTGCACGCAAGCTGGAAAAGTCTCTGGACTTTCTGCGGTCGACCGCCAGCCCGCCAAACCCTGTAGTGGTATTGAGTTTCTTTCGTTGGATCCGATCAACCGCACGTGGCTCTGCGGTCGACCGCGAGTCGGGTTGGGCCTGAATTTGATTTCATGTTCGCATTAGGTTTGTGTTTTGATATATATTGAAACACTCATTTCTAGGGTTAGGTGAGGAGAGTTCTAACAGAGATTTTAGATTGTACTGAGCATATTGAGAGGGAGAACTTGTGAGCAAGTTGAGAGATTTGGTTTAGGTTTATTTGAGTGATTTTGTGAGATTGTAACCCTTTGTACTCTCCTTGATTTAGTGGAAACTCCTCATCCTCTCCCGGACGTAGGCTGTATATCTCTGCGTTTGGTTTGATTTATCGTATTTGGATTGAATTATGCTTATGTGTGGTTTGTTCTCTTCTTCTGTGTTCACAGATTCGTTCGATGTGCGGACACGCTTCCGCATAGGCGTGCAACATATCGAACATATACCTGACCCTACTCCCTCTATATTGTTGTTTTTCTTTTCTGCGTACTTATTTAAAATTTGTTGTTTTTGTATACCATATCATTCTTGTGTGGGCATGTAAATGTTCTCCAACTTCAAGGATTAAAAGACCTATGATAATAAACTTTTTTTTTGTGAATTATCACTTGTTTCTTCCCTTGCTTGACATGAAAAGGTCAAAATGTTTTTTGGGTCCAGCAAACTTCATTCATTGTAACTGAACCATTATATTGTCTTTTTATTGGCTTACTGAACTGTTATATTGTCTTTTTATTGGCTTACTTTCTCACGTAAAATGCACATCGCTTTGACGAATACAAATAGACAACAAAAAAATTCGTGCGATCAACATAATCGGAAACACAGCCCCCATAACGTCAAAGTGAATAATTTCAAGGTCAAGCAGCTTATACTTGGTATGTTCATGGTTTTTGAGAAAAAGATTATAGGTTAATTAAATAATTTCCAAGGCAAAATTTGCACCAAATACTCTGGCATGCAGACGTTTGATAATTAGCATAATTAGACAAGACAAACCACATTTCATACATTGCCCATTCATTCAAACACCCATTCCTCTACTTTTTTAACATCATTTTCATTTGCTAAATTTCGCATCTCAGTGATCCACACATATCCAGTAAAACACAAAATCATCAAAAAGAGAGCCATCTTAAGCAAAAACTACCTACAACCACAAGTAATTCTATTGCTTGATGTTTGTCGGAAAATTTGCAAGAATGTTAAGAGGAAATGTTATTAATTCTCCAAACAGACTTAAGAAAAGAATAAATACAATCTCTCGATGTAACTTCTCTCTAACTGACTTAGAAAAAGAAATTACAATTTTCTCTAATCGGTTTCCCGATTTACAAAAGAGAGAATGAATCGACGGAGATCCTTCCCTTTGTTTAATATTGGATTCTTCTTGGTGGCGATGAGAGATTGATTCTTGTATCCCGTTGACGATCTGAGCACTTCACTTCGTGAATGGAATGCGGTCTATTCCTTTTGACTTGACTTCGGGATGAACTTACGAGGCAAGTTTAAAACTCTTAACTAGTTAAGAACTCTGAACGAGTTTAAAACCTGTAAAAAAGTTGATTTCAGAAAGGAAATTAATCATTTTCAATTTAACAGAAATGGTTCACAAGCCAAGGCACAAGCTCCAAGAAAAACTCTTAATAATGCTCCAAAAATCCAATCCAAAAGCCATTTTCTTCCTCCTCTTCTTTTTTTTAGCCAAACCCCCCTTTCAAGCTGACTTTTCAGCAATTTATAGGGGTTTAAGGGGTGTAACCGATCTCTTAAATTGCTCCTTAATGAGGGTTTAATGCCCTTAATTCGTGGAAAGCAGTTTTGGAACCATTTAAAATGTGTTTAAATGAGTCAAACGCGAGATTCGTGTTCTAGAAATGACCCTCACATTTCAAACTAAAAACGAGGCAGTGAGCTCTGCGTTTTGAACCGGGAACGCGATGGTGAACTCCGCGTTTTGAGCTTTGAACGAGGTGATGAGCTCCGCGTTTTGAGCTTGGAACGCGGTGATGAGCTCCGCATTTTGGGCTTGGAACATGGTGATGAGCTCTGCGTTTTGAACTTGGAACGCGCTGATGAGCTCCGCGTTTTGCTTTGAACAGATCATCAACTTGTAATCTCTTCTGTTAGAGTGTTGCAAGGATTGTCATATTGTAATCCTGGCCTTTAGCTCTTTGAGATGTGAGAGTTGTCAGTTCGTAACTCTCATTTGTTGTTGCGAAAGTTGTCAGATTGTAACTTCCATCATCAGTTGTTATGAGAATCGTCAAATTGTAACTCTCATTGATTGATATGAAAGTCGTCAGGTCGTAACCTCCATCATTTGTGTTTTGTGAGGATTAGCTATATGCAGTGATTTTTAGACAGCCTACAGAACATCCTTCAAAGTTTTTGAAAGTTCGTAGTTGACTGGAACGGATTTTCGAAATACTTTGGATCTCGATTTTGTTTAGTCTTGGAACTGTTGATTCCTCATCACAAAGTATTTGTTCACTACATCTGCTTCGAGGTCATCGTGAACTTGGTTGCAAAAACTTATCACGCAAGATCTGTAGAACGTAGCTCTGCTTCTGAAATGTAGGAGTGGGCCTTGCGTTTGTTTCTTTGAAACACGGAGGTGAGCCTCGCGTTTATAAGTTAAAACGCGGAGGTGAGCTTCGTGTTCAGAAGTTGAAACGCGAAGGTGAGCCTCGCGTTTAGAAGTTGAAATGCAGAGGTGAGCCTCGCGTTTAGAAGTTGAAACATGGAGGCGAGCCTCGCGTTCAGAAGTTGAGTCGACTTGGTGTGAACGCGGAGATCGCGTTTGTGTGGGATTTTTGCCTAAAACCCCGTACGAATTTGACAGCTCCAACTATCTATAAATAAACCACCAAAGGTCAAATCAAGAGTCCACCGACTCTTTGGTTTTTCTCAAATTTTCTTAACAAAAATTTTTGTTTAAATCTTCGGCGATTTTCACTATTCACCGTCGATTAGATAGCACCCAAGAAGATTGCTTCGAAGTCCCATTCTAAGAAAACCGCCGCCACGGCTTCAAGCACACTGGCCTCCTCGACTGCCGACAATGCTACTGTCCAGGTGGCCGCACCGCCACCACAAGTTCCCCTCATTAGTGGTAAGTGTTGGACTATTGAACTTGTTTTAACAAGTTTTGAACTTTAAACGATGAGCAAGACCCGCGTTTTATTATTGGAACGCGAGGGTGGACCTCTGCGTTTCAAATTTGAAATGCGGGGTTGACATTCGTGTTTAGAACTTGAAACGCGGGATTGACCCTCACGTTTAGAACTTGAAACGCGGGGTTGACCCTCACATTTTGAACTTGAAATGCGGCGTTGACCCTCGCGTTTTGAACTAAGTCTTTTAGACTTCTCTTAGCTCCTCTGTTGTTTTAAGCACTGACTGTTATCCTTTTGTATGCAGTGTGTTACTCCGGCGAGCCCCTCTCATTCCATTGCCACTTTGGTCATGAAGGTGGCGTAGACCATAATGTGAAGCTCAGTCTTCGTCGAGAACTTCTTGTTTTCCAGGATCAAGACCAAGAGCGCGCGAAAACCGTTACTCAAGAAATTTCGATAACTCTTAGGGCTCTGGTCACGGATATTAAATTAGAGACCATAGACCGTAAGAAATTCAACAAGATGGCCTTTTTATTCGGAGATCCCATTGAAATTGAGACTAGGCTTATGTATGACGAGGACTACAAGTGGCTGAGGAAAGTTGGGGACTACAATCTCTTCTTGCCCAATATGGAGAGGATGTTCCCTCTGTCATACTTCCAATATGCTTCCATCCTGGGGAATATGCATTGGGATCTCGTCAAAGAACAAGACGAGGTTTCGATTGTACTTCGACGGAGCATCTCGCGTAGGTACAAGTGGGTCTTGTTAGACCCTAGAGGGGGGTGATTAGGGTCTTATGCTAATCTAATCCGATTTTATACCAATTAAAATTAATTAATAAATTATTCTTGCAAGATAGATATACAATATGATATGAGCAAGAATATACAATATGATCAAAGAGATATATCCTAGCAAAGAGGTATATGATGAAATATAAGCAGGGATATATAAACACAAGGGTAACATAAACAAACGTAAACAATGAGTGGAAAAGCTAGATAATGAGACAAAGGCGATATGAGCAATGAGCACAAATATAAATGAACGCCAAAGCACACTCAAACACAATCAAATGATCACGGAGTTCGGACCTTCCGTCCTACGTCTCCGCTCCCCACTCCCAAGGAGAAATCCACTATCACAACCGGGTTTTCTACGTTCACCCGAATAACGTTTACACCACACAATATGGTTTTCTAGTTTACCGAAAACTCTACAACTAACACACTCTTGTAATCCCACTCTACACCCTCTCAAGTGTTGAACTGGACGTGTCTCCCTCAAGTGCTCGGATACAACCTCTCCCTAGGTTCGTCAACCGACGTCACTCCTCTTGGGACGATCCCCGACTCTCGCCACACACTTCTCTCGGTGTACAAGTGTATTACAAAGTGTATCCTCACAATTAGGCTCAATACAATAAATGTTTGTTCTCTACTATGGATGAGAACACAATGAAAGCTCACACTCAATTGTTACAACTCTCACCAACCCAAATATACTATGTATGAAAATACGATAAGCTCATGTGGGTGTGTGTAACAATGAGAGTAAATAAAATCAAATCTAAACTCAATATAAAAACTAGCTTTAAAGAAAGATAATCAAATAACTAAGCAAATGTAAAGCTAGATAAGAGTTTAGAAAACTTCTCAATAGATCAAGAGGTAGAGGGAGAATAGTTGGAAGCTCAAACTTCAATAGATGATCTCCTCAAGCTCTTGTGGAATTGATTCACAAAACCGAAACACTCAAATGCTTAAAAGCTTATAAACACACTTTAAACAAACTTAAACCCTTGTTAATCTCTTGTTTAAAAACTTCTTGGATTGCTTTAAGAACTAAGGTATAAGGGGGTATTTATATGAAACCCCAAAGCCAAGAGAAAACCAAGAAAAGACCAAAAAACCACATGGCGGTCGATCATGGCGGGCGACCGCGAACTGACACAGACTAAAAAACAGGTTTTGAAAGTTGTTTTTCTGATTTTGAAACCCTGTTTAAAAATATCAAATAAATTCCAAAAAATGTAAAACTTTGGGGAATGATTATACACATGATAATAAACATACTACAATGATTGGTTTCCAAAAAGGACTTCCCAAGTGAAAAATATCATCATTTTACAAAATAGGCCAAAACATGAAAATGTAAACATGTGAATTTTGATATTTTGGCTAAACCATGTTTTGAAACTTTGCACAATGATTATATAGACTTAATAAAATATGTATATGATTATTGTTAAGTCCAAAAACTAAGAATACAATATTTTTACAAATACAATAGAAAATGAAACATATGAGTATGTATATGAAAATATATTTGTTTCATATCTAAGTAGCTAAACCAAATCACAATAATAAATATGAAATATGTAATTTCATATTTATAAACATAAAAACCAAAACTTGTGTTGTATATATATATGACTACATATATATACAAGGAAACCAATAAAATGTGTGTGTATATGATATTGAGCTTAGAGTATCTAACACACATAATATAAAACCTAAACTAGATTACCCAAGCCGATCTTGATCTTCAATAAGCTTGATTTGGTACACTATGCAGATGAAGCTGAACTTGGATCTTGAACTTGAATTGCATAAGCTTCACTCCACTATTCCGCCAACCTCCATTGGATATGATCGTGAAGCTCTATTCCATCCATCCTCCAACATATTGTTTGCCTAGAATAAATATAAAACACAAACACTAGACAAATAATATTAGATGTAAATTGTTTGTAACAATCTCCCCCTTTTTGATGATGACAAACAATTTACAAAAAAGATATATGCATGAAAGGAAATGAAAAGGAAATGAATATACAAAGTATAATATATCATGCATATAAACAAGAAGGAATATACTCATAATATTTCTCCCCCTTTGACAACATCAAAAAGGGGGACAAAAGAATGAAGAGAGCGAAAGCTCCCCCTATCAATATGCATGGGTGAGTATAACACAAAAAATATATATATAGGGATTGCTCCCCCTATCAAAATGACTCATGAAAGTATGAAATGAATGCTAAGGCATACATATGTGAGAAAGCATAGATTAAAAACATGCTAAACATAACTCACATACAAAAAAAGATAATGAGAACACATAAATATGTTAATATGAAAGAAGTGTCTCATTATCACAAAAAAATATAAAAACCATATAAATGAATAGATTTATGAAATCAAAAGAAGAGGAACATGAGAATCGTGCAAAAAGTTTTCAAATAAAAACAAATTAATTAATGAAATCATAAATCAAGATTTAAGTTATTCGAAAATCAAGAGAGGCAACTATATCTAGCTCTTGAGCTAGTATCAACCCATATAAACATTTTAGCACCCGGTAAACAAGATTTGGGAATAAACACCCAATAAATCCGGAGGGTTATATAAGTACAAACCTCTCATCAAAACAAAACCAATAATCATGAAAACAAAAGAATTTGATCAATAAAAAAATTGTTTTCATGTCCAAAAGTTTAAAGTATAATTTTTTAAAACAAAAAAAAAATAACAACACTAAAATTTTTGGTTTAAGAAAAATTATTTTGGCACCCAAGCATTCTTGGTGGCGGATTGGTTAGGGACATGACCCCTATCATTTAAGCTCAAAGCCCTAAGGTTATGAACCCTCTTGGGCATATGTGGTGCACGGGATCGGTCATAGCAATAATCACTCAAATGACCCTTCCGATTGCAATATGTATAATGAAAAGGAAGCATTTACTTATGTTGACCATTAAAAGGTGCACGTGGAACATTTGAAGCTTTTTACAAATGTGAAACATTATCAAAATAAAACTTTCCTAAGTGGCCAAATCTACCACAAACATTACATTTATAAACATGTGGTCTACTAGAAACATTTGGCAAATAAGATTTATTTTGCAAATCAAAACAATATTTGGCCAAATGATCAAAACGACCACAAATATCACATTTAAACACATGAGCATGCTTATGATGAACATGATGAGTATGTGTATGTGATGAAGAAGGTTTATGAGATGCACAAGAAGCATTGGTATTAGCATTTTTAGATTTTTTTTGCATCATAGCAAAATTTAGCTAGATGACCTTTTCGGCCGCAAATAGAGCATTTGTAAATTTTGCTATATATGTGTGCATAATGAGTAGATGATGACTTAGACTTGGCATACATATCCATAAGCCTCTTATGATTATTAATACATGTTTTCAAAATTGAATCTAAAGATGAAATGTATTTATTCATAAGATTATCTTCATTTTTAGGCACATATGCATTTTTATTAGAAGTAGAACATAAATAGTCATTTATAAAAGAAGTAGTATCATTTTGTATGTTCTCTACTTCTAACATGGCATTATTTTTGTCATGAGTCAAGTTAGCAATATCCAAATTCAAATTTTTATTTTCCAAATTTAACATATCATTGTTTTCTTGAAGAGCAATACTTTCTTGAGAAATGATATCAAATTTGGAAGCTAACTTCTCATGATCGGATTTTAAATCTTCATGCTTTCTTTTTAAATCAATAAAATCATTTTGCAATTTGGTAAAGGCAAGCAATAATTTTTCACTAGCACAAGCAAGTTCATCATTAGGTAAATCATTAATAGATTCGAACTTGCAAACCTCACTAGGGCTATCGCCTAGTGGCCGTGTGCATGATGCTCCTTTTGAACTTGAAGTGGGATCCTCCAAAGCTTGTTGGATCGCCTCCAAGTCCCCTTGATGCGCTTCTATGAATTTCCACAATGTATAAGCGCTGTCAAAAGAATCAAGCTTGTTAGACAATAATGAATTAAATGCATTTAATAAAAATTCTAACATAAGCTTGTTCATAATAAACATCTTTTTATCATGTTTGCTCCACTTGGATTTCTCCAACGTGGGTACAATATAAGCACAATCAATGACTTCCCATAAATCGATGTTTTTAGATTGAACAAATAATTTGAATCTAAAATACCATTGAGCATAGGGAAAAACATTGAATTTAGGAGCAATACTAGAATCATAGCCTAAACAAGATGCATCATTCATATCCATAATTTGTAAAAATATGCAAGCAAGATACAAATACAATCAAAACAAGATTAGCACAAAAAGATAACTTGGATCTTTAACTCAAGACGATTAGACCTTAAATCAAATAGCACCAAGCTCTGATACCAATTGTTAGACCCTGGAGGGGGGTGATTAGGGTCTTATGCTAATCTAATCCGATTTTATACCAATTAAAATTAATTAACAAGTTATTCTTGCAAGATAGATATACAATATGATATGAGCAAGAATATGCAATATGATCAAAGAGATATATCCTTAACAAAGAGGTATATGATGAAATATATGTAGGGATATATAAACACAAGGGTAACATAAAGAAACGTAAACAATGAGTGGACAAGCTAGATAATGAGACAAATGCGATATAAGCAATGAGCACAAATATAAATGAACGCCAAAGCACACTCAAACACAATCAAATGATCACGGAGTTCGGACCTTCCGTCCTACGTCTCCGCTCCCCACTCCCGGGGAGAAATCTACTATCACAACCGGGTTTTCTACGTTCACCCGAATAACGTTTACACCACACAATACGGTTTTTATGTTTACCGAAAACTCTACAACTAACACACTCTTGTAATCCCACTTTACACCCTCTCAAGTGTTGAACTGGATGTGTCTCCCTCAAGTGCTCGGATACAACCTCTCCCTAGGTTCGTCAACCGACGCCACTCCTCTTGGGACGATCCCCGACTCTTGCCACATACTTCTCTCGGTGTACAAGTGTATTACAAAGTGTATCCTCACAATTAGGCTCAATACAATAAATGTTTGTTCTCTACTATGGATGAGAACACAATGAAAGCTCACACTCAATTGTTACAACTCTCACCAACCCAAATATACTATGTATGAAAATACGATAAGCTCATGTGGGTGTGTGTAACAATGAGAATAAATAAAATCAAATCTAAACTCAATATAAAAACTAGCTTTAAAGAAAGATAATCAAATAACTATGCAAATATAAAGCTAGATAAGAGTTTAGAAATCTTCTCAATAGATCAAGAGATGGAGGGAGAATAGTTAGAAGCTCAAACTTCAATAGATGATCTCCTCAAGCTCTTGTGGAATTGATTCACAAAACCGAAACACTCAAATGCTTAAAAGCTTATAAACACACTTTAAACAAACTTAAACCCTTGATTAAAACTTTGTTAAACCTCTTGGATTGCTATGAAAACTGAGGTATAATAGGGTACATGGCGGTCGATCATGGCGGTCGACCGCGAACTGACACAGACTAAAAAACAGGTTTTGAAAGCTGTTTTCTGATTTTAAAACCATGTTTAAAAATATCAAATAAATTCTAAAAAATGTAAAACTTTAGGGAATGATTGTAGACATGATAATAAACATGCAACAATGATTGGTTTCCAAAAAGGACTTCCCAAGTGAAAAATATCATCATTTTACAAAATAGACCAAAACATGAAAATGTAAACATGTGAATTTTGACATTTTGTCTAAACCATGTTTTGAAACTTTGCACAATGATTATGTAGACTTAATAAAATATGTATATGATTATTGTTAAGTCCAAAAACTAAGAATACAATATTTTTACAAATATAATAGAAAATGAAACATATGAGTATGTATATGAAAATATATTTGTTTCATATCTAAGTAGTTAAACCAAATCACAATAATAAATATGAAATATGTAATTTCATATTTATAAACATAAAAACCAAAACTTGTGTTGTATATATATATAACTACATATATATACAAGGAAACCAATAAAATGTGTGTGTATATGATATTGAGCTTAGAGTATCTAACACACATAATATAAAACCTAAACTAGATTACCCAAGCCGATCTTGATCTTTAATAAGCTTGACTTGGTACACTATGCGGATGAAGCTGAACTTGGATCTTGAACTTGAATTGCATAAGCTTCACTCCACTATTCCGCCAACCTTCATTGGATATGATCGTGAAGCTCTATTCCATCCATCCTCCAACATATTGTTTGCCTAGAATAAATATAAAACACAACAATATTAGATGTAAATTATTTGTAAATTATCATCAAAATAAGAAGGCCAACAGGTCTATCGTCACGGGAGTGTGGGTGGTCTTGGTTTATCCGCAACACCACGTATTTTAGCTTTCTCTTTAACTGAGTCATGTACTAACAACGTGGCTGAGTACAACGTGCTACTTATCGAACTCGACTTCACCAAGGAATTGGGGGCGAACTACCTCGAAGCTTACAGTGACTCTCAGATCATCGTCAGACAGATGACAGGGGAATACGAAGTCAGAAACGATGACTTAATCCCATGTCATGAAGCGGCGGTCAAACTAGCTGAATCATTCGAAAGCTTTCGCATTGAGCATGTGCTTCATTCTAAGAACATGTACGCGGATGCCCTAGCGTCATTGGCAGTTAACCTAGCTCAACCGTTGGGAACAAGTCAATGCGTCACCGTCGCAAGCCGACAACTCTTCCGACCGGAGTGTGTTGAGCCAATAGATTAACGTTTCCTAATCATCGACTACGTCTTATACGGCATACTACCAGAAGACGTAAAGGAGCGAGATTCTGTTCGCAGATGTGCTCCGAGATTCTACTATGATTCGACAACAAAGGCGTTGTATCATAAGTTCTATGACAGCATGTTACTTCGGTGTCTCTCAATGACTGAAGCACAGTCCCTGCGGGAAGCCCATGATGGTACCTACGACGCTCACCAATCCGGACCTAAGCTCTGGGATCGATTGCGAAGGATGAGCTACTATTAGCCCAGAATGATCAACGATGTTGTTGCTTATGCCAAACGTTTCCATAGATGTCAAATCCACGCCAACTACATTCACAAACCACCCGAAGACCTACATCCGACAGCGACTTCGTGGTCGTTTGAGACATGGGGGATGGATGTCATCGGACCGATATCTCCACCATCAGCCAAAGGTCATTGGTTCATCCTTGCGATAACCGAGTACTTCACTAAGTGGGCCGAAGTCGTTCCCTTAAGAGAAGTCAAAACTAGTGAGGTGATCAAGTTTATCAAACATCACATCGTCTACCGATACGGCATTCCAAGATGTATCATTCATGATAACGGATCATAATTTGTTAGTCATGCATTCACTCGGTTCTGTGACAAGTTCAGAATACAGAACCTCGCGTCCATGGCTTACAATCCATCAGCAAACGGACTAGCCGAAGCTTTCAACAAGACGATCGTTAAGATCTTGGCCAAGCTGATATCCAATAGCAAGCACGACTGGAATGAAAAGCTCGGTGAAAGTTTGTGGGTGTATCGTACCACGGTTCATACACCGACCGGTACCATACCTTATTCACTATTATACAGTTGCGAAGCCGTGCTACCGCTAGAGATTCAAATTCCGTCCCTACGCATCACACTCGCAACGGGGATGATGACTGAAGAAAGTCATCGACAACGTCTCGCAGAATTAGAGGCGTTAGATGAGAAGCGGCTCGAAGCTCAATAACACATTGAGTTCTATCAGGCCCGAATATCCAAGGCTTTCGATAAGAAAGTTAAGCACGGATCTTTTAAGGAAGGAGAGTTAGTCCTCATTGTTAGACGACCAATGATACTCAATTCTAAGAAAAAAATAAAGTTCCAACCCAAATGGGAAGGACCATTCGTGATAGAGATGGTCTATTCGAATGGAGCTTACCGCCTCGTCAAACCGAATGGCGATAAGATACTGATGCCTATCAATGACAAATTCTTGAAGAAGTATTATCTATAGCCTTCCTTCAATCTTTCCTTTACTCTGACAAGTATACGAGTATAAACTGCTCCTTCATTCACTCCGACAAGTATACGAGTATAAACTGCTCCTTCATTCACTCCAACAAGTATACGAGTATAAACTGCTCCTTCATTCACTCTGAAAAGTATACGAGTATATTATTTATTTACTCCGACAAGTATACGAGTATAAACTGCTTCTTCATTCACTCCGATAAGTATACGAGTATAAACCGTTCCTTTACTCTGACAAGTATACGAGTATAAACTGCTCCTTCATTCACTCCGACAAGTATACGAGTATAAACTGCTCCTTCATTCACTCCAACAAGTATACGAGTATAAACTGCTCCTTCATTCACTCTGAAAAGTATACGAGTATATTATTTATTTACTCCGACAAGTATACGAGTATAAACTGCTTCTTCATTTACTCCGATAAGTATATGAGTATAAACTGCTCCTTTCCTCCAACTGGTGCACGAGGCTAAACTGCTCCTATCCTCCAACAGGTGCACGAGGCTAAACTTCTCCTACCCTCCAACTGGTGCACAAGACTAAACTGTTCCTTACCTCCGACTGGTATACGAGGTTAAACTGCTCCCTACGCTTCCACTTCGGTCAAACCTTTCTATAGTTAGGACCAAAACCAAAATCTCCTCTCGACTCATTCCACGAATGAGAGGTCCACCAAATTAAACGATCAAAGCTTTAAATAGTTAGGATCATCTCAAACCTCAACTTGGTCAAACCTCTAGATAGTTAGGGTCAAAGACAAAGTCCCTCGTCAATCCTCTCCTATAGGATAGCGGGTCCCCAAAACTATCATGTTAACAATCACCTCTGATAGTCCCCTCCAAATTTCCCCTGTCGATCCTCTCTAACAGGACGACAGGCCCACTCCTACTATCACGTTAACAGTCACATTTGACAAATCAACTTACCAGTGCTCCTCAATAGGATGGTAAGTCCATAAAGTTACTCAAAATCGCAACAAACTCCCACTGTCACGTTAATAGTCACCTCTGACAAATCAACTTATCAATCATCCTCAATAGGAGGGTAAGTTCATAAATTTACTCAAAATCGTAACAAACTCCTATTGTCACGTTAACAGTCACCTCTGACAATTAACTTATCAATCTTTTTCAATAGGATGATAGGTCCTTAAAGTCGCTCCAATCGTGATAATCCAATCAACTTACCAATCCTCTTCAATAGGATGGTAGGTCCTCAAAGTCACTCCAATAGCGATAATCTAATCAACTTATAATTCCTCTTCAATAGGATGGTAGGTTCTCAAAGTTGCTCCGATCGCAACAATCCCGTCATGTTAACACTAAACCTCTAAAAAAATCTCTCGCCAATCCTCTCCAATAGGATGGTGGGTCCACAAAACTATTATGTTAACGATTACCTCTGATAGTCAACTTCGTCATTCCTGCAAATGACGTTGTTTGATCAGTCGTCACACTCGTACGTCCCTGAACGATTTGACCTATTATGTGCGTCCTTATTTTTTTTAGAACAATCGATCGGTAGTAACCTACCATGCGATGCGCTACTATATCAATCAATCGTCACACTCCTACGTCCCTGAACGATTTGATTATCCCAACACTGTCATTCCCGCAAATGATATGGTTCGTCGATAACGGCCTACTAAGCGATGTGCCTTATTGATTCTCGAATGGCGACCTACCAAGCGATGAGTCATTATTCGGACCCTCTCCCGGTCGCTCACGCAAGTGATCGGTCATTTCAGGTTAAGTTGTTACACTTAACGACACGGCCCAACCTAATTACGACTTAACAGTTATAATTAACCCAACCCGACGCCTCGAACGGCTAAGGGTAGGAAAGAAATTTTAGCATTAAGCCTAAAAAACTTTCTGACAACTCATCATACAGAGGGGAATAGTATGGCTAGCCCGGTTCAATCGGTAAAGACAAATTAAATCCGTTGATAGCTGAGGGTTTGCTAAAAATCTATGCACACAAAATGTTGAAAGCAACAAGCGAACAACGAAAGCATAATTTCATTCATCAGAAGAGTTTTGACAACACATTTGAATGAAGTTATAACAAAACGTTCAAACAAAGTTTAAAAAGATACATCTGAGCCAGGTCAAAACCTCTTCAGTCGCGACTCAGCATCTCGAATCGCTCTCTTGTGCTCCCTATCCATGGTGACGAGGACTTTTCGACGAATATCTTCCTCGGTGAGTGAGACGGCGTTGTGGAGCTTATCTCTCACCGCTTCCAGAGCTTGACTTTTCTCCTCAAAGTCGACAGTAATCAGCCGCCACCGATTCTCGATCTCTTCCAGCTCTTTCAACGCCCGTTTATAAGCCGACTCCTTAACAACCAAAAAGGCTTGCAGTTCGACGATGGTGTGCTTTTCATTTGATATGGATTGGGCCGCATCTGCCAAAAAGGCACTGGTCTTCCGGTGCTCCTCGGCCACCTCCTTGTCTGCTGCAGTAGCTCGCTCTACCTCTTTCGATAGCCTGGTCTCCTCAGCCATGGTCTCATCTAATAATTGCTCATGTTCCTTCATAATAGATCGAGCATTTTCAGCAGCTAGGGCAACCATATCCTTGGTACAAAGGGCGAGTAATTCTTGGATGTTCCTTTCCGCTGCTTCCAAGCGCCTTTGGAAGGGAGAAGTCGCACCTGCACCCGTCAGCACGTAGTTCATCCAGATACATGTGCAAGTATAGCCTGTATTGGTCGAAAGAGCATCCTTCATCTAAAACCATTTGAAAGCTATCGCGGTGGCATGTTTGAAAATTCTCGATTGTCTGCTCCACGACTCTTTTGTTGAAACGGGAAGCAGGAGAAAGAGGAACATCTTCGACAGGATGAACTTGAACCTGAATGCCGGCTGCGACGATCATCCGAGTCGACGCTTCTCCTTGAGTGGCCTACTCATCTTGAATCGCCGTGTCTCCTCTAGTTAGTGCTGCTCCTTGGTGCGAGGCCCCCTCTCCCTGAGTAGGCGCCTCTTCTTGAATCGGCGCCTCCTCTTCCTAAATGGGTGCCTCTTCTTTAATCGGCGCCTCCTCTCCCTGAGTGGACGCCTCTTCTCAAATCAATGACTCCTCTTCCTATAAGGAGGCCTCTTCTAGAATCGACGCCTCCTCTTCTTGAGGGGAAGCCTCTTCGTGAATTAACGCCTCCTCTTCTTGAAGGGAAGCCTCTTCTCGAATCGAGGCCTCTTTTTCCTGAAGGGAAGCCTTTTCTAGAAGCGGCCCCTCCTCTCCATGAATTAGCGCCTCTCCTAGAATCGGCGCCTCCTCTTCTAGAACCGGCGCCTCTTCAATAGGAACTGGAGGCTTGATAGGGGGACTTGTAGAGTACCACATGGATGAGGTGAGGTGGTGACCCCCTCCCGCACGGATGTCAGCATATTAGTCCATTGGTCGACGGCCTTGGGAGTCATCCCGACTGTAACGAGATCTACGGCAGTAACATCCATCGCCCCTGCGTAAAGCCGGAACAAACATGAGATGATCGGATTCAACTTTATGATTAAGAGAGGGATAAAAAGAATTTGTACCTCCCGGAATGATTGGTGGAACATTTTCGGCCTTAGCGGTCAAGGGAATCGCGACGATAGGAGGAGTCATTCCCGAGCATGGTTCAGGATCGGGTATGGCATGACCCTCCCCCACTTCGCCAGTTGTCGCCACCTCATCGTGGTGAGCCTTCTTAGTCACCTCTTCATCAGAATTCCCAACGTCTGCCTCCTGTTGACATTTCGGCAAAATTGGGAGGTTGTGAGCAAAGGCCGGAGTCTGCATTCGTTTAGCAATGGAGCCACTGGTCTGCTCCAGGCGCTCTTCAACTCTAGCCAACTCCGAGGTTACCTCTCGCTCTCCGCTAAGTCCCGGCCGAGAGGGATCATATTGGGATGGGAGAAAAAATCCCCCCTCCCCCCCTAGAACTAATATTCCTAAGCTTCTTGAGTAGCCTCTTCAGTAAGAGAAATTTCAGGCTCTTTAACTTGACGGTGACCTCATCGCCTCGGTGCATGGGGTACGGATCTCGATCGAAACCTTTGCACTGTCAGACAAGATTCATGGAGATCGAACCCCTCCGGAGCTGCGCTCGCGCTCCGATACCACGTATAATATGTGAGGGTATGATGGAGAGCGTGATCCCTGAGCGGCAAGTCGAACCGCTTTTTGGTGCATCCCGCGTGGGTCCAAAACCACCCACGTGCTCCGTCAACCAACCCTCCCTCATAATACAGCTGGAGGTTGATGTTCCCCACGTACAATTGGTCGTACCCGAATTGGCGGGCAAAACAACTAGGGAGATAAGGCTCCATGTAGCACATAGAGCCCGTCCATAGAATGTGATAACCCGGACGAATGTTCACAAGCTAGCAAAACCCGCCTACGGATAAGGCGGTGGAATTATTCCCAGTTGACACGTCCCGGAGAGAATCACCATATCCTCCCTCCTCGAAGAGCAGAAAGCACCGGTAGAAGTCATAATTGCTGAAAAAGGACAACACCTTTCTCATATCAACAATGTCTCTGAACTTCCAGGTTGACTTCTCCAACCTCTGAACGAAAGGGACCAGCCGCCCTTCCTGACGCGCCGCTGGCGCGCTCATCAAGCACTCGTAGTGTTGTACAAACTATGCCATCAAATATGTGTATCGCAGGCTGATGCGAGGGTTGGGAGTTTTAACAACTTCTTCTCCTTCCTCCTCATCGGTAAACGACACTCTGCAAAACTGTGTCGCCAAGGTCCAGAGACCACTCTGTATGCATGCCACCATTGTCAGCACCAGCGCATATGATCGTCCGTACACAAAACGGACTGCAAGATAAATGACCTCCACAGGGAACGCCTCAAAAGAGTGTGTGGCAACCACACATCTTTTCAGCCACTATATCAAATATCCGGCAAACAGAGCCTTGACAGATATCAGAAACTTGGCTTGGTGGTGGAACGATGCAAGAGTCGTCCCTACTTTAAACTCTCCTTCATCATATTCGACAGTTTCTGGACCCCCCACTTTCAGCAATCCTCTTCTCTATCGTTGCTTGATCACAAGGGTACAACAGCAAGATGGACGTTTATAATCAGTATATTGGAAGAGGTAATCAGCCCAATTCTTGTGGCTAATCCCTGTGGTCCTCTTCTTCTTACCTTTATGATCTACCGCTGTAGGCGTTAAAAATTATCTATACGTCCCCGAACACAGTTCGAGACGGAGAGAAGACGATGAACGTCATTATCCGATGTTGATAAGCGCATGACGTAAATCGGCGAACTGTTAACGACATAGCAACAAGCTACCGAAATAGCCAGCTCCAAGTGGCCAACACGCTCACCGGCCACCTCCAAGTTAACGAAACGCATGAAACAAATCAGTGAAGTGTACAAGTCAACAAAATGACGGAATGCGCGTAAAGGACGAAACAAGCCCAAACCGAACAAACCGGAAAAGCCTCTGGCAACCAAATCGTGTAGAAAAGACGAAGATTAAGCCAATGGCTCGCGTCAAATTTGGAAAACAAATAATTTGGCCCAAAATACTATATTTCCATAGTACTAATTTAAAAGTATTTGGTTCAAAACGAACTAAGAACAAATGACTTAAAAACAAATTTTGTAAAGAGTTTGAATTATAAATTAGGATTTTGAAACTTAGGTAGAGTCAGAACAAAATTTGATTTATTAATAAAAAGAACCAAGCAAATCTTGAACTCAAATAGGTTTTTCTAAAAAATATATAGTATTTATAATATGGTTGGGTGTACGGAAATTCGATTCTTATATACAAAGACTTGAACTTTTCTTGTATCTTTTATTGACCTAATTTAAAATAATTCAAACCTTTATTCTTATTTGATAACCCAAAACAAAAAAGAAAAAAAAACCCCTCATGTTCTCATTAGAAGGTAAAATTTTGGGAAAAATCTATATTACAGGAAAAAAAACCTAGGCCTGTCCATCCGGGTCGGCCCGGCCCGGGCAAAACCGGAGCCCGGACCCAGGTACCCCGGGCCGGGTTCCGGGCTGGCCTGAATTTTTTTATTTTTTTATTTTTTTTTATTTTTTTATTAAATTTTTTTAATTTTATTTAAATTTTAAATTATACAAAAAAAGACAAGAAAAATTAATAAAAAACAATAATTTTATTAATCACTTAAAATGACATAAATTATAAATAAAAAATAATAAAAATAAATTCTTTATTAATAATTAATAAATCATCAAGTAATTACTATTTATTTTTTATATCTATCTGCTAGTCCCAATTCTTCAAATTTATCTTCAATTCCAGCCATCCGATCAATGTCTTGCGTTCGCTTCTCGTACCTCCACCAATCTTGTAAGCACATCACCGCTTGTACAGTATACGAATCTAAGCATGTTCTGTGGTCGTCGATCAAACGTCCTGTTGTGCTGAAGGCGGATTCCGAAGCTACCGTCGAAACCTGCACTGTTAGTAAGTCACGAACCATGGTGGAAAGTATAGGATATGAAACTGATCCATATACTTTCCACCATTGTAAAATATCTAAAGCATTTCCTTGACATTTAACTAAAGAAGCAGATAAATATTCATCTATTTCAGAAACCTCCAATGATGACGATCCAAGTCCAGATCCACCAGTTAACTCAGCTACCATTCCATACCTATCAAAACTTACACTTTTACCTCGGGATGAGCTCGAAGAAACCGAAGCTCTAGACTGTTGTGTAGCTACACTATGTCTAGCTGCATACTCATCATATAAGGTTTGAAAATAATTTCTAATAGCTAAATGATGAGTAATAGCAGTAAGGGTGGTTCCATCATCTAAGTCTATAATCTGATTACCATACAAGGATTGTAACAAACTTCGAAGGCCAATATCCTTCAAGCATGGATCAATAAGAACCCCCAAACCAAAAATATGATGAATAGGCCTAAAGTACTTATTAAATTTGCTCTCCATTTGAAAAATCATAGGTCCAAAATTATCATCCATACGATATTTCCCAAAAAAAATTTGAATATTTAAAATTTGTAAAATAGCTAAAGTAATGGTTGGATAATAACAGCCAGATAATAACATTATAGCATCATAAAAAAATTATAACATTTTATTTAAATTACATATAATTGTCCATTCATCTTCAGTTATTCCATAAGTGCTACCAGAACTAGAACTAGAAGCATAATAATTTATAAAATCAGTTATAATGTATTTATATTCTATTGCTACACTTAACTTTGCATAGGTAGAATTCCACCTATGGTCAACATCTTTTGGAATTAGTCTGGGCTTTACATTTTTTCTTTTACAAAATTGTTTTCATCTTTTAAGTCTTTGTTCAGAAGCATTATGCATATAAGCAACTGTTCTAACATTTTCTATCATGAGTTTAATTTCAGTAAATGCACTTTGAACAATTAAATTTAAAATATGACAGATACACCTAATATGAAAAAGATCACCATGACATGGCAATGATAAAGTTGATCTGATAAAATCAACAGCTACATTGTTATTACTTGCATTATCTAGTGAAAGAGAAAATATTCTTTCTGAAATTTCTAATTTCATAAGTTCTTCAATTATTAAATTTGCAACATTAATACCAGTATGTGACTCTTCTATTGCAATAAAAAAAACAACTCTTTTAAATATTTGCCAATTTTTATCAATCCAGTGTGCTGTGATACATAAATATCCAGTTTGTGCTCTAGATGTCCAATGCTGTGATACATAAATATCCAGTTTGTGCTCTAGATGTCCAAATATCAGAAGTTAAAGAAAATTTACAACTTAAATTTTTAAAATAAGAAATTATTTTTCCTTGTTCCTCCTGATAATATTTTAAAATATCACGTTGGCAGGTTTGACGAGAAAATTTTTTAAATGCAGGATAAAAATCATCTCTAAACATATCTTCAAATTCATCATCTTCTACTAATTTAAAAGGAAGGTTTTTAAGAATGATAAACCTGATTACGCATTTCCTGGCTCTGGCAGCGTCATAGTTCCAACTACCGAGACTACTAGAAGAGGAGGATTGAGAAATCATGGATTTTCGGATATCACCTTGAGGAGGCTGGCCTTTGTTGTGTTTATCTAAATGGCGTTTGAGGTGGTTGGTGCCGCTCTTATGATGAGCTTGAAAAATCTTGTCGCACAACGCACACTTAGCCTTCTGGGTAAGGATCCTACCATGTTCATCCTTGGTAACGTCGATCTTCTCGTAAAAATTCCACACATCGGATCTTGGCCTTTTAGGAGCTCTTGGTGCAGATTCGTCGCCACCGGATTCGAGATTAACTTCGGTAGGAGGACTCATAGTAGGAGGACTCATAGTAGGAGGACTCAATTCAGGATCGGGAGATATGTTTTGCTCTTCATAATCAGATCCGGAAGCCATTTGGGGATTGAATTAGAAAGTATAAATAAGAGAGTATAAGAGTATAAGAGAGAATATAAGAGTATAAGAGAGAAGAGATGAGTTTTTGGTGTGAAGAAAATAAATGAAAATCCCCCTCTATTTATAGAACCAGCCCTCTAGGTAAATGACCAAAATAACCTCACAAAATAGTCGTTTTTTGACCGTTTTTGGGGGCAAAACGGTCAAAGGGCCAATCTGACCGTTGTTACCGGGCCGGCCCGGCCCGGCCACATATGTCACAGATGCCCGGCCCGGCTTGTTTTGGCCCACAACGGTCACGAAAGTGACCGTTGTGGCCGGGCCGGCCTTTGCCACAACGGTCACGAAAGTGACCGTTGTGGCCGGCCGGGCTGGCCGGGCCGGCCAGCCCGGCTTAATTTCGGCAACGGTCACCATGGTTGACCGTTGCCACCGGGCCGGGCTCCGGGCCTGGGCTGCCCGGCCCAGATTGTTGCCCCGGCGTCGCCCTGTTCCGGGCCAGGGCCGGGGCCCCGATCAGGGCGCTGCGCTGAGGCAGCCCGGACCGCGGGCCCGGAACCCGGCCAGGCCCGGATTTCCGAGCCGGGCCGGGCCGGGCCGGACCGGCAGGCTTTTTGGACAGGCCTAAAAAACCTATCCTTTTGTTTGAAAAGTAATAAAGATACGATTAATTATTGGTCTGCAAGTTAAAATAATGATAAAATCATTATCTTAGAAGTAATAATATGTAGCCCGAAACCTCCAGAATGAAGATTCAGCATCTTTATCTGATAAAAATGGTCAAATTACACATAGATGGTATAAAACTCGTATAAAATAAAGCTAAAGAATAAAATATTCATCATATAGTACATGAGCATCAAAGTGACTTAAAAGAGAGAATTAATAAAACAATTTTTTTAAAAACATTATAAGTTTACATGCTTATTCATAATTTCACACAATCTTTTTAGAATCACATTTCAACAATAATCTTACCAGTAGCATGCCCCTCAATGCTCTTAGCCCAAGCCTCTTCAGCTCTCTCCAATGGATGCCTAGAGTCCACTATGGTCTTCAGCTTCCCTTCTTTCATCAACTCCACCACGTATCTCAGCTCCTCAACCTTAGGCATCAGCATTAATATCACAAGCTTCTTCTTACTAAACATCACCTTATGCACAACAGAAGTGAACATAGCTTTCACAGTTGGAGATATATCAATAACCTTCCCTTTTGCACTCAGGTTAGGCTCAAATATAGACCAAGAGACTCCAGTTGCACAGTGTATCACTGCATCGTACTTTTTCCCCGAAGGGCTCTTTAGGGTTGAGCCCTCCGGGGTTTTGTAATCAACAACTTCATCCGCACCGAGAGCTTTCACGAGTTCTATGTTACGGGCCCCACACGTGGCGGTCACGTGGAGGTTGGTAAGCTTGGCAAGCTGGACAGCGTAGAGACCGACACCCCCGGAGGCAGCGGTGATGAGGACATTGTGGAGGTCAGTGGGAGTGGTATCGAATTTGACGCCAGCGGATTTAAGTGATTGGAGAGCGGTGAGGGCGGCTGTGGGTAGGCCAGCGGCTTC
>NC_033797.1:69318916-69397290 GCF_001876935.1 Asparagus officinalis | reverse complement strand
GGCTTCGCCTGGTGAAATTTCAGGAGGGCGGATGACGGTTAAGCCCACCGGAGCTGTAGCATACTCAGCAAGGCCACCACCATTCTATTTAAGAATCATGTGAGATTAGTACACCCAGGATTGTAATTTTAGGGTGTAACAAGCCTTGGCTGTATGAACATCCTTTTTATGGGTAGAAACCTAGATTGCGTTGCAACTATACATCTTTATAATCTGTTTTAACTATGTGCATGGTGGGGATTTGAATCTAAGTTGTTCTGGTACCATATTAAAAACATCTACCACTGCACCAAAACTCCATGTTATGGCAAGAGTTAAAGGGTTATAACTTTATATTTTAAAATGGCATTGCAAGTTAAGGTTCCTTTAATAGGTTGAGACATGGACTGCTTTATATAGCGGTGCATTTGGACAAAAAAAAACACTTACCGATGGGATTAATTGAATTTCTATCATCTTCACTGGATGAAGTTTTGAAGTTATGGTGAGCGTTAGAGGGTCATAATTTATACTATGTCATCCAGTTATAATTGATAAATTCTCTCTATATCCCTCCTCTCACATTGGTTCCTGAACTATGAAAATAGGATTTTTCTGAATTGTGGTGAAATAAAACAGCATGACCACTTCTGAATGGTAGAATTGAAGAATCAATTGGAATGGAAGGTCATATTAAGATCCTCTCTATTTCATCTAAAGAAGTCAGGGATTGTTGCACGCTCACAGCTGTCCATGATGGAACATAAGTACAAAGGTAAGTGCATGAGATGCGAAAATAAACAGGAGATGGTTTCCTTTCGCTCATGGCATCCCTCAGAAATGGCTCTATAATATGTTCTGTCCACCTTTTTTCGCACAACAAAGACGATCTGAGTTTTTGAAAAGGATCACAAAGAATAAAAACCAAACACGAGTTCACGTCAGATATGTCAGATACCGATGTGGATGGGACTTGCAAATAGGACAACACAAGCTGTGACGAACTTTTCACAGCCAAAAAGTTACGAATTGAAGGTTTACAGAAAAATCTAAGAATATGGTGAACAGTGTATTCCGCCCTCCCGAAATCTCACCAGCTGTGAGCGTGCAACAATGCTTGACTTCAGAAAGAATATTCTAGTATGTTGTCACTTACTGTAATTTTAAGCATTGAAACGACTTTGTCGCCTTCTTTGAAGTTATGTACCCCGGAACCAACTGCAACAACTTCTCCGGATACATCATTGACTGTTCTGCCAAAAAGAAGTCATGGTCACAATGTCGTTATTATCCCCAAAGTGCATCAAGCGTCTGAAGGTCTTTAAAGTAGTCATAGTTAACTTTCATCAAAACAAGGTTCGATATGGCAATTAGTGCAAACTGAAAAGAAGCGCTATATCAAAATTAGCTTAAGGCGCTTTTAAATATTACCGAAGTGTCATAACAGTAAGAGATGTATCTTAGACCACATACAGTGGCACTCACAATGCAAAAAATTTGTAAAATGTGCAGTACATATGTACAAATTATAGATAAAATGGAAACGAGCAATCAGCAACGGAATGTAAAATAAGGTCATGTCAACAAATTAGCACACTAAGTGAGATGCATACCCGGTATAAATGGAAACTTTGGTGGCATCATTGGTCGAAGCATGCCTTTCTGGACCTTCCAATCAAATGGGTTTATACTTGCTGCTTCCAACTTTAACAATATCTCATCCTTCTCTGCTGTTGGAATTCGGATCTCAACATGCTGATTTAAACAGAAAAATCCAATCAAACATTACTATAAAATAATTGGCTGGCACATGAAACTGATGGGTTAAAGTTATTTTAAGTAGTAATGATGCTACAAAAACAAGCTAAAATTAGTTCTAAAGGTTGCAATATGGAGCCCTAAGTTAATCTGACAGTAGTAACAAAATCACAAATAATCAGCCACAATTATTCTTGTACAAGTACAAAGTGAGGAAAATTTCTCCATAACCCTGGTCTAGTCACACCATGATCATGTCCATTTCACAACTAAATACTCTTAAGCAGTTTGGGAGTTCCATGTTTTTGCATGTTTTGAGAGTGAACAAACCTTATATGCACTCTGACCATATGATGTAAAACATGGATGCGTTCTCATGTTTTGAGAGTGAACAAACCTTATATGCACTCTGACCATGTGATGTAAAACATGGATGCGTTCATGGAGAAGATGGACCCATTAGAAACCCAAAGATGGGCTTGACAAGGTGTTCTGGTTTGCAAAGAATAGAAGGTCATATTTGCCAATTCGTACGTCAGAATATGATAAATAATATAAGAAATTTGCGTATTTTTCCAAGATGGAGTCAACCAAATTCACTGGAGTTCAGTTTGTCGCCTTCCCTTTCGTGTCCCTTTGGATTGAGAGATATTCTACTTTTTGTCAGTTTATTGCTATTTGGTAATGATTTAGGAGTTTAGTTTGCTAGTAAATGAAACCGGTTTGATTTCAGATTTGACTGATTGATTTCCTCAATCATAGGGCATATTTCTAGGGTAGTTTTGATGCTTTCTATTTCTAGTAACTTCGGGATCTTTATTTTCATATTTAAGCAAAGAATTGTAAGTCCTAGAGGCATGGCTTTTGATTAATAAAACTTTCATTTGACTTTGTGGATTCGAGGTTGTCTCTTCGTGGACTGGAAGATTGTTCTTTGCGGATTCATAGAATGCACCTCTGTAGATTCTAAGGATATTTACCTCCGCATTGTGTCACCATGTTATCAACCCTAGTCTAGACCGTTGGGTTGGTGTAGATTGCCCCGGACCAAACAGACGCAGTATATACTAAATGATCTTTAATTATGGAAAATTGGAGATTTACACCTTCCTCAGAAGATGTATTCCGCCACATCTACTTCCTAAATATCATGAGTTTCAGTGTAGAAGATAGAAGGTGATGGAAGCTCACTAGTAGCAGTGCCTTCTCAGCGCACTCATTATACCTTACATTGTGCAATCATCAGTCACAGTGTCTCCAGGTCACAGTGTCTCCAGTTCAAACTTTTAAGGTGTTATCCAGTTCCTCTGAAACATCGCTTACATGTTTGGTTGTTTCTTCTTGATCGTCTCCCTATGAAGATCAGTCTAGTTAAACAAGGTGTATCAGTGCCAGGAAGTGGTGTGCTATGTTCTCGTGCAAAAAGAATCATCTTACATATATTGCTAGAGTGTTGTTTTGTTAGACAAATTTGGGGGATCAATTTTCAGTCTTCAGGTTTCATCTTGGCCTATCATGGTTTTGGACTTTTGGCATGACAGGAGGGTATCCAATATCAATCATAACAATAAAAAGGAGTGGGATTGTACACTGGTGGAGACCTTTCGGTTCATTTGAAAAAAGCAGAATCAACGCATCTTCAATGGACAGACCCGGTGCAGCAAAAATCACATATAATTCAGCCAAGGTTTTATAATTTTGCATCACGCATTTTGGTAGAAAAGTTTAATTTTGCGGATATTCTTTTATACTTACGCAGTATCAAGATTCTACAACATAATCTTATGTATTTGCCTCTGTCTTCATTAATAATATGTGCTAAGGCCCTTTTTTCCCTCCAAGGCTTCAAGTAATAAAAATGTTATGAATCGCACCTACAAATTAAATCCGACATACCTCATTAACTTAATACTTCAGAAGTAAGGTACCAAAGTCAGATGTTGCTGATGCTAATAGTGGTACTGATTTGTTGAAGGTTCTTCAGAGTTCTCAGTATGACAGGTCCCCGGTAATCTAATCCTAAACACAATGACTGAGAATCGAAGGTTTTTATTTCTTCCATGCCTTATTTCAAAGTAAACTATAGTTAATACAATTAATTTTTCACTTAATTATATATACACAAATAAAGAGTATTTTGTAAGTTACCTCCATAACTATATCATATCTAGAATCCATTAAAAAGATAGTTAAGTAAGATGGCTTTGGTATCTAAAACAAAAATATGAGGATGATGAAACTCATTCTCTTTTCAGGTTATCCCAGTACTCAAATCCTAATGCAAGTTTGCAACTGTATTTATTGATTTATTAGGGAATACCAAAGTTTGTTTATAGAACCTTTTAAATATTCTTTCTCTGAAATGTTCTTTGTTTCTTAGCTTTCAACGAGTAACATAGGTGTGGACATAGTCATGCACAGCAACAAATGAAATTGATGGAATAGTTGGCTTCGGTACCATATCCATATTGAGGGATCATGAACCTTGTTGAACTTTGATATATGTCATCTATCAAACTCTCCATGTTATAAAGAAATATCAGAAAGGATGTTTAATCAAAGTTATCGCAAACAAAAACATACGAAGGATGATAGAAAATAATTTCCGTTCTCTGGAAATTCCACTATTCCAGTCCTAATTCAAAATAGCATTTGTAATCATTGATTTATTAGGGATCGGAAACCTTTTAAGTACTCTTTCTCTGCAATGTCTCCCCGTTCTTAGCTTTTAAAGAACAAAGTGTGAACATGGTCATACACAGCAACAAATAAAGTTGACAGAGTAGTTTGCTTCATCATCAATATTATTACATTTTGATACATGTCATCAACCAAAACACTTTATGTTACCAAAAATATATATAAAAAATGCTATTTCAGACCCAAGATTCAACTTCCAATCTAATATAATTGTTATATATGAGGATTTATGACCAGGAATGTTGCTTGGTAGTTTATGCATAGATAACGAAGATCATGCATATAGTAAATGATCAATTTAATAGATCCTTAAAGTTTAATATTTTGCTCAAGATCTATTACAAAATGTTAGAGTGCCAACTAAAATAGCATGAAAAATGAAATAAGAAAGAGTCAGTTCCTAAGTTGAATATAGATTAAATTTAGGAAAAATGAGCATCCAAAATGATTCTAAATAGATAGGAAATTAATAAACTGCTTATATTTACTCGAAAGACAGGAAAACAACCAAACAGATGGATTAGGTTGTCTCTCCGTAAAACAAATTCCATTGATGCGATATCAGATCGATGCCATGGATCCATTAACAAATGCCAAAAACTGTTGTAGTCAGTCCGAAACTTAGCATAACCATTCTTGATTCAAACAGAAACATGAAAAGGAAATAAGTTCAAAAAACAAAAAATGATCCTCTGCTTTTTATGGATTTTTTCTTTACAACTTTTCTACAATTTTACTTCATGTCAATTTTGCACAACATGCCATGTTTTTTTAATTTCTGCAATATCTGTTCTTTTCAAAATTCCTTCTATTTCTATATAGCTCTTGCTCCTGCAAGAAAATCAATCCTTTTCTGTTGTTTTTCTCTGAAGAATCTCCATGTGACATCAAAATCTATGACACAGATATAACACTTGCGAGCATACAGGTTCACAAGTGAAGGGTCTTTAAAGGATACAAGTTCTTAAAATTTTGCTATCTTGAGTTTTACTCAATGCATTGCGTCAAGTTGATGCGGAATGGAGGCAATGATGAATAGTGTTTTGGTGAACAATGTTGGAGTTTTCAAGAGTATTTCAAAAACAACAAGAAAGTTAGTCCCGTATTGGATAGGAGATAAAAATTTGAGCTCCTAAATATTCCTCTTGAACTACTAAATGTTCTTAAGCTCCTAAATATTCTTCTTGCGCTAATAAATGTTCTTGAGCTCCTAAATTTACATTTACTAAGCAAAGAGACTTTTCGATTACTGAGTTTTTCTTGAGCTCTGATTCCAACAGCTACTTGCATTTAATGTTCTCTCTTAACTACTCAAATTAATTATGTTTTCTTAAGTCTATAAATACCTCATTTCTACTTTAATTTTCATGTACTAGAAAACTCTCCTAAACTATTCTCTCTAAGACAAAGTGCTAATCTCTCACTGTCCTGCATACATTGCACTTGCGGGTGTACGCTTGTAGTGTATAGAGCGGTTGAATCTTGAAGAGTAGAGTCCATCAACTCCCTATTGCACCAAGACATTGTCTTAGAGGGGTCGAAACTACTCCTAAGGACAATGTTCTATCATGCCTCAGTTCACCTCTCTCTATTTTTTTTGCAGCGTTTAATTTACCATATTTCCAACAAATTGTACCCATGAGCAGAAATTTTTCTCTTTTTTATTTTTTTAGTCAATAAGAGATCAAATACAGAAAGATGATCTCTTTTTTTTTTAGTCAATAAGAGATCAAATACAGAAAGATGACAGATAAATAGGTTAGATCGAATTCACTCACAGCATCTAACCTTTGAAACGATGGAAAAAGTTTGTTTCACACACGGATGCCTAATCAAAAAAATATGGCTTCTCGCCTTGAGGGATTCATTCTTATCCCTCTCTAGTTCAAACTCTTATTCATATCAATTTATTTCCAACTCCAAAATGAAAAATTACAATCCTTTTTATAGCAATAAAATAAATCCCAATTCTAACTAATAGATTACATCAAATCCAATAAAATAATAAAATAGCAAATGTAACTAAATAACTGATCCAATCCTAACCAGATATCTCAAAATCATATTCTAAAAGTCTCAACTAATCTAGAAGGTGTTTGGGAAGGCTTACTTTTTTTAAGCTTATAATTTATGCTGGCTTTTAGTGGCTTTTGACTTTTATAATAAAAATATTATAAAAACCGTTTGGGTAGTATAGTAATTTTGTGAACGCGGAGGCAATCAGTGGGGTGAAAAACGTGTGGGTGAACAGCGGCTAAAGTGGGAGAAGTTGCTGCGGGAAAATTTATTCGGCTGTTGTGGGAAAAGACAGCGGCAAAGGAGATTTTTTCGGCAGCAGGTATAAACAGAGGCTGGTCTCTGGTTTCTTGAGGAGTTTCAGGAGGCTAGAAGAGAGATCTTGAGAGGAGAGAAAATAGGGTTTTACAAAAGAGAGGTTTATTTCTTTTGGATAAAAAATCAGATCTATTTTTCTTTGAGGCGAGCTTGTGGATTGTACAAGTCGTCGGTGTTCTTCTCATAGTGGAATCTCCCCTCACCCCTCCCGTGGACGTAGGCAAGTTTGCCGAACCACGTAAATCTCGTGTATTTACTGTTTTCTGGGTTGTTGGCTATTGCTTGTAGGATCCCTCAAAATTCGGTCTTGCGCTGATGAGAGGAAGAGTGGATATCTCACTTCGCTGAGATATTTCGCTACTGAGTCTGGGTTTCCTTCGCGAAACACAGATATCGAGGTTGACTTGTGCTTTTGTGACAACAAAAGCCAGGGCTCTCTCTCAGGACATATCGCTTCCGCGACGGTGGGCGTGACTTTGCGCCCAACAATTGGTATCAGAGCAGTTATTCAGATTGGGAGTGGTATAGCTTCTGATTTGAGGTGGTGCTCGGTAATTTCCTGAGACAAGCGGAGAATGGCGTCAACAAGTAAAACAGTTAAAGTTGGAAAATACGAGATTGAAAAATTCAATGGGAAGAATGATTTTTCCTATTGGAGGATGCAGATGAAGAACACGTTGATTTCGCAGAAATTGCACAAAGCTTTGGCGGGAAAAGAGAAGAAGCACAAGGATATGTCTGATGAGGATTGGGAGGAGCTGGATCTGGAAGCACGGGCGTCGATTATCCTTTGCCTTGAAAGAGATGTAGCTTTCTTGGTAGATGGAGAGGAAACGGCTGCGGGCGTGTGGTTGAAGTTAGAAAGCACCTTCATGACGAAGAGTCTAACAAACCGGATCTATTTGAAATCCAAATTGTATACTTGCAAGATGGAGGAGGGCTCATCAATCCGGGAATATATCAACAAAATCGATAGGATTATATCGGATCTGAAGGACATCGATGTGACTGTAGAAGATGAGGATCAGGCTCTTCTATTACTTCTATCTCTGTCGAAGTCTTATGAGAACCTGGTGCAAACATTGATGCTTGTGGGAGACAATTTGACGATGGATGAGACTAGAACGGCGCTTCTAGGGGATGACCTTCGAAAGATTGCAACCGGTGACATGACTACTGGTGGTAACAAAGAACAAGCGCAGGGATTGTTTGCTAGAGGAAGGAGCAATGAGCGAGGAAAAGGCAAGGGAGGAAAGTCTAGATCTAAATCGAGACCCCTTGCGGGACGAGCGGTAACAAAGAACAAGCGCAGGGACTGTTTGCCAGAGGAAGAGGCAATGAGCGAGGAAAAGGCAAGGGAGGAAAGTCTAGATCTAAATCGAGACCCCTTGCGGGAAGAGCGTGCTTCAAATGCGGTGAAGTTGGGCATTTCAAGGTTGACTGTCCTAACAAGAGAGTAGGTGGGAAAAAGAACAACAACAAGACCGAGAGAAGAGAAGGCAAGGAAGAGGCGAGTTACGCATCGGAGGAAGGGAGCGATAAAGAATGCTATGTTGTTACGGGTGGCGAAGATACCTCCGGTAAGTGGATACTTGATTCGGGTTGCTCTTACCACATGTGCCCAAATAGGAAGTGGTTTACTACGTATAGGAGCATTGATGGTGGAACTGTATTGCTGGAGAATAACCATGCTTGTAAAACGGTGGGGCTCGGTGATATAAAAATCAAGATGCATGATGGAGTGGTCAGAACCCTAACGGACGTGCAGCACGTTCCCGACTTGCGGAAGAATCTTATCTCAGTGGGTGCATTAGACTCCGGTGGTTGCAAGATTGTAACAGAGAACGGAGTGAAGAGGGTTGTTCGAGGTTCCCTAACAGTGATGAAGGGTGTTCGTCACGGTAATCTATATACTCTCTCGGGTACGACGGTGACAGGAGATGCAGCGGTTGGAACTGATGGAAGTGGTGGAGACCCATGTGAGCACACCCGGTTATGGCATAGGCGGCTTGGGCACATGTCAGAGAAGGGTCTGGTTCTGCTTGGTAAGGAGGGTTTGCTGAAGAATCTGAAGAAACCTTGCATGGATTTTTGTGAGGATTGTGTGTACGGAAAGGCGCACAGGGTCCAGTTCTTGAAAAGCAATTACAAGAGTAGAGGTACACTAGATTATGTGCACACGGATGTTTGGGGTCCGGCTCAGACAACTTCCAAGGGTGGTTCCAGGTATTTTGTCTCGTTCATAGACGATCATTCGAGATATGCTTGGATTTATTTTCTTAAGCATAAGAATGAGGTATTCGAGACATTCAAGAAGTGGAAAGCAATGGTTGAGAACAGGACGGGCAAGAAATTGAAGACACTAAGATCTGACAACGGTACAGAGTATACAGATGGTGCTTTCAAGAAGTTCTGTGATCAGGAGGGCATTGTTCGACACTGGACAGTCAGGTCAACACCACAGCAGAACGGGGTCGCGGAGAGACTGAACCGAACATTGCGGGAGAAGGCAATGAGTATGCGATCTTATGCTGGATTGGGCAACGAATGGTGGGCAGAAGCGGTGGCTACAGCATGTTACATTGTGAACCGTTCTCCACATTCGACACTAGATGGTGATACACCCTATAGGGTGTGGTCAGGGGAACATGCGGATTATGAGAGGCTCAGAATTTTTGGATGTACCGCTTATTATCACGTCAACGAGGGAAAGCTTGACGCGAGGGCCAAGAAGGCGATATTCTTGGGGTATGCAAAGGGCGTAAAAGGCTACCGCCTTTAGTGTACAGAAGATTCGAAGTTCGTGATCAGCAGGGACGTTACCTTTGATGAAAAATCTATGATTGCTAAGGCACCCAAGGATGATGGTGTTGGGACTGTTGGGACTTCAAAGTCCCAGGTTATTGAGATAGAACCTAAAGACCAACCAGGTTCTAGTCATGTTCAAGTGGGAAATCAGGTAGATGATGAGCTTGAGCAGGAGGAGGTTCAGCAAGAAAATACACAAAAAGATAGTGAGAGTTGGTTGGCTGCGATGGAGGAGGAGATGGAATCTCTTCGGAAGAACCAAACATGGGAGGTGGTCCCATTGCCCGTAGGAAAGAAAGCTATAGGTTGTAAGTGGCTGTATAAAAAAAGAAAGATCCTTCAGAGCTCGGTGGTACGAGGTACAAGACGAGGCTAGTGGCTAAGGGGTTTGCACATAGAGAAGGTGTGGATTATAATGAGATATTTTCTCCGGTGGTGAAACACACTTCTATTCGGGTGCTATTGAGTATTGTTGCTCATGGTGATCTTGAGCTGGAACAACTCGATGTTAAAACGGCCTTCTTGCACGGAGACTTGGATGAAGAGATCTACATGCATCAACCTGAGGGTTATAAGGTTGAGGATAAGGAGCATCATGTATGTCGCTTGAGGAAGTCACTCTATGGACTAAAGCAATCTCCTCGGCAGTGGTACAAGCGATTTGACTCCTTCATGCTGAAGCATGGATTTTCCCGAAGTGATTACGATTGCTGTGTTTACATTCGGAAGCTTCGTGGAGGTGATTATATCTATCTCCTTTTGTATGTGGATGACATGCTTATTGCTTCAAAGAGCAGGGTGGAGATAGATAGGCTGAAATCTCAACTTAGTAAAGAGTTCGAGATGAAGGACATGGGCGCTGCTAGAAAAATACTGGGTATGGAGATTAGAAGAGAGCGGGCGAATCGGCGATTGTTCTTGAGTCAGAAAGGCTACATTGAGAGGGTGATCGCGAGGTTCGGGATGCAAAGTGCTAAGTCGGTGGCGACTCCACTGGCTCCACACTTCAGGCTTTCAGGTAAACAATCTCCCACTACAGCGGAAGATAAGGCACACATGGAGCGTGTTCCTTATGCTAGTGTAGTTGGCAGTTTGATGTATGCCGTGGTGTGTACACGTCCAGATATTTCACAAGCGGTTAGTGTGGTCAGCAGGTTCATGGCGAATCCGGGAAAGGTGCACTGGGAAGCTGTGAAGTGGGTCCTGAGGTACTTGAAAGGTACCGTGGATACGGGTCTGTGTTTTGGTGGAGATACATGTCAGATTGATGGGTTTGTTGACTCTGATTATGCGGGTGATCTAGATAGACGGCGATCTACTACTGGTTATGTATTCAAGATACATACTACAGAGGCCGAGTATATGGCCATGGCGGAGGGAGTGAAGGAAGCATTGTGGTTGTGGGGTCTTCTAGAGGATTTGGGGATTGAGCAGGAGAACGTGAACTTGTGGTGCGACAGTCAAAGTGCGATTCACTTGGCGAAGAATCAAGTTTATCATGCTCGTACCAAGCATATCGATGTCAGGTATCATTTCGTGCGGGATGTCATAGAGGAAGGTGATATTTCTCTCATGAAGGTGCACACGAATGAGAATCCTGTAGACATGTTAACCAAGGTGGTCATAGGTAGCAAGTTTAAGCATTGCTTGGACTTGCTTCATATCAGCCCGTGTTGATTTGCCCAAGAGGGCATGACCCTTCGGGGCAGTGATGGGGTGAGGTGGAGACTATGTTGGAGAATAATTGCAGAACTACGATTAGCTTGATCCCGGTGGAGGGTACGTAGGCAGCCGCGGTATAGTGGCGCAGCTGGTTTTGGCCTGGTTTGGCCTGGTTTGGTGTTTCGGATCTCTAGTGATGTTCGCGGTGTTCTTCTGGTGTTCGTCCAAAATTTGAGGTGTATCAAATGATGTACGAGGTGGAGAATTGTGAACGCGGAGGCAATCAGTGGGGTGAAAAACGTGTGGGTGAACAGCGGCTAAAGTGGGAGAAGTTGCTGCGGGAAAATTTATTCGGCTGCTGTGGGAAAAGACAGCGGCAAAGGAGATTTTTTCGGCAGCAGGTATATTTTTCTTTGAGACGAGCTTGTGGATTGTACAAGTCGTCGGTGTTCTCCTTATAGTGGAATCTCCCCTCACCCCTCCCGTGGACGTAGGCAAGTTTGCCGAACCACGTAAATCTCGGGTATTTATTGTTTTTTCTGGGTTGTTGGCTATTGCTTGTAGGATCCCTCAAAATTCGGTCTTGCGCTGATGAGAGGAAGAGTGGATATCTCACTTCGCTGAGATATTTCGCTACTGAGTCTGGGTTTCCTTCGCGAAACACAGATATCGAGGTTGACTTGTGCTTTTGTGACAACAAAAGCCAGGGCTCTCTCTCAGGACATATCGCTTCCGCGACGGTGGGCGTGACTCTGCGCCCAACAAATTTGTTTGGTCAAACCTAGCTTATTAGGTGAGCTTATAAGTTAATTTTTCAAAAGCTGAGGTATACTCACTTTTAAAATGTGACTTATAAGCTAACTTATTTTTGTATTTTAACAAATAGGTAGAAATGAAAAAGCTAGCTTAAAAGCTAGTTATACCAAAAAAATAAGCTGCCCAAAACACCCACCTAATCTTCTAGATGTTCTACATCACAAGGCGTTACGTTAGTTATGTTTCTGGAATAAATATACCACATTCAAAACGTCCCTAAAGTAAATCATGAGACATCCCTTACTCAACGGACTGAGCAAGCCTATGTAAATCCTGAGTCATCTCATTCTTAAATGTTTTAACATAAACACTAAATTTGAAGTTTGTTGTCCAATGTAATGGATTTGCCTTCCAAAGGAAATGCATCATGCAGTAACTGCTTGCTCTTTGTACTAATTTCATTCATCTTTTTAATCTCGATCTTTAAACTTTAACACGGAGATGGAATTTGGAGTTTACCCTTTTAATGGATTTAATTTCAAGAAACACAGCATGCATCACTTTACAACCCTTTGAATTTTTATTTTAATGTTTTATTTTTGGATACGAGGGAAACTTTGTAAGGCAAGAGGATCCCAAGCTGAGTCCCGAATTCGAGACCCCACCCTTATCAATAAACCCCGGGTAAATTGAGTCCCTCCTACCCCGCCCAGTCACCGCGAGCCCGTGAGACTTAACGGACATGAGAGGCAAGCCTCGAATCCGGGGCCTTTGGCCACGAAAGTTCGTGTCTTGCCACCCACGCACATGCGGAGGGGTTTTGGATTTCATTTTTACTTGTGATTTTTTTTATGATAATAGTCCCACTCATTATATTTATTTGAAAAGCTCTTGAAATTATATGATTTGTTGATAAGCCCATTAAATTGCATAAATTGCTTGAATTCAGCCTCTCTAGCTAACCAGAAGATTAAAATATTCCTTTAAAACTAACAAGATATTCTTCGCTACGTATTAAACTACCAATTGCACAAGTTGAATCTAAATAGTCACAGAAATTGAAAGAAGAACTCAAATAAAATCCCAAGAATTGGCACAGACAGAGGATGAAAAAGGACAGGAAAAGATCCAAACAAGCTTCAAGAACTCCAGGGGCATAATGGGAAGGGGGGAAAACGAAAATTACATATATATACCTTGAGAGCATCAGCACCTCCCCCAAAACTGCTGTACTGTAGAGCGCGCATGGTCTTGCTCCCCATGGGCAGGAGAGGGAAGGGCGGGGAGAGGTGAATTAAAGGAACAGCGAGGGGTAGAACGGGAACTGTATTAATGTGAGGCGTCGGGTCGCTCGCAAAGGAGAGTGGGATATTTTATCGGTGGGCTCAGAAGTGGCGTGACAGAGCGCGTTATCTTCTGTAAATGACGGATTTACCCGTTACAGTTTGATAGATGGTATAATATCCTCTTGCGTATTTTAATGTGTCGTATTTGTATCTGCATCCAAGTTGATTGGGCTGGGCTAAGGGGCCAATCATAGGCCTAGTTGGCTTTCAGTTAAAAGTGTTGTCATGCTGGATTTCTTTTTTTTTTTAAAAAAATTGAAAAACACATGTTTGATGCACGTAACGACAACACTAACAGTCAGATTATAGCCTTTGAACGTGATGATACACACTTTAAATTTCGGCTTTTAAGAGGAGAGATTTAAGAAGGGCTGTTTACATAATTACACCCTTCAATAGATTTTTGTTTAGGGAAAATTGTGCAACGCCCCAAAAGAAAAATCTTAATGTGTTGCAGCCTCTTTGATTTTTTTTTCTCATGTGGTTCAGCCCTTAAAATATGACACTATGCTCTGTAGTTATTCTTTAACAATTATTACATACTAACTAAGCATAGAGAAAGAATAAAAAGTAAAAAAACCCTAAAATTTTATTATCTTCTTTATTCTTTCATGTTAAGTCTAAAAGCAAGATGAATTAGACTTAACATGAAAGTCTATTTCATGTTAAGTCTAATTCGATTCATGTTAAGTCTAATTTAATTAATTTTAATTCTAATTTAAATCATGTTATGTCTAATTCAACTTGTTTCAAGTCTAATTAATTCATGTAAAGTCTAATTCAACTTATTTTAAGTCTAATTTCATGTTAACTCCAATTTAATTCATATTAAGTCTAATTTAATTCTTTTTAAGTCTAATTTAAATCATATTATGTCTAATTCAACTTGTTTAGAGTGTAATTTAATTGGACTTAACATGAAATTAGATTTTAAAAAGTTGAATTAGACTTAACATGATTTAAATTAGACTTAAAAAGAATTTAACATGATTGAAATTAGACTTAAAATAAATTAAAATAGACTTAACATGATTCATGTTTATCTAATTGCAAGAAACTAAGTTAACAATAAATGTGGAAGATCTCTTTTCATGTTTGAAATTGAATTGGTGACAATTCATGTCAGCAGTCCACAAAGACACAAAATAACAGTCGCATATTGACATTAACCTTCCTATAATCCAGTTGTAAAATATATTTTTAATTTTTATGTGCAAAAGTAAAATAATTTATTAGGGGGTTTTTCTCTTCTAACCTAAAGTTTTGTTGGGTCCTTTTGTCTTGATGATGATTAACAAACAATTTACAACTAATATTGTTTGTCTAATGCTTGTGTTTTATATTTATTCTAAACAAACAATATGTTGGAGGTTGGATGGTTTGAGCTTCACGATCACATCAAATGGAGGTTAGCGAAATAGTGGAATGAAGCCATTGTACATCAAGTCATATTCAAAAATCAAGCTTCATCCGTAACCAAGTCAAGCATATTGAAGATCTATCAAGCTTGGGTAAATTAGTTTAGAGTTTATACTTTATGTGTTAATATCTTAAGCTCAATATTATACACACATAATTTAATAGTTTATGTGTTTTATCCACAAAAGTTTTTGCAAACAAATATATATATATAATACTTATTTGTTTTCTATGTGGATAAGTTGTTTTGGTTTAGCTTTATAGATATGAAGCAATATATATATTCATTTTCACATTTATATGCTTCATATTCTATTGAATTTGTAAAATATGGTTTTAAGACTTACTTACACTACTTTCATATCTTGTATAAGTCTATAAATCTATTCTAAAGTGTTTTAAAGTTTTGTTTAAGTCATTTTTGTAAAATCAAGTTTTTAACATGTTCATACTTATGTGATTTTGCAAAATGATGAGATTTCACATTTGGGAGATGCTTTTGAAAACCAGTTTTTATAGCATATGTATTATCATGTCTACAATCATTTCTCAAAGTTTTATAATTTTTAGAATTTGTTTGTTATTTTTAAAAGAGGTTTGAAAATCAGATTTCTGTTTCAAAACAGGCTGATAACTAGTTATCAGTCGACTGGTCAGTCGACTGATGATATCAGTCGACTGATGAGTCGACTGAAGAAATTGCCTGGAATGGCAAAAAGTTTTTGTTTTGTTTTGGTCGACTGATAAGGTCGTCAGTCGACTGATGAGCTGGAAAATACCTCTAATGGTCAGCTCATCAGTCGGTCAGTCGATTGATAGCATAACGGCTAGTTTTTTCAATCTTTGTCATGTTTTGGTTTTTTGGTCTTTTTGCTGGGGTTTCTTGATCTTTGGGGTTTCCTATAAATACCCCCATATACCCAGCTCTATTTTAATAACTAAGAATATTTTAAACAAGTTTAACATTGGTTTAAAGTTTGTTTTAGTTTGTTTAAAAGAGTGTTTAAGAGTTTTGTTTGTGAAGAGAATTTCACAAGAGCAAGTGGAGATCATCTATTGTGTTTGAGCATCCAACTCTTCTCCCTCTTTCTCTTGATATATAGAGAAGTTTTTCTAAACTCTATTTCTAGCAATTTATATGTTTGAACTTAATTTCCATAAGCTAGATTTACATTGAGTTTAGTTTTGATTTATTTATCTCTTTGTTCATACACAACCTATTGAGCTTATTGTATTTACATTCATAGTATAATTTGGGTTATGGGTTTGTGACTTAGAGTGTGAGCTTATATTGTGTTCTCACCTTGTTTAGAGAACAATCATTTGTTGAGTGCCTAAATTATGAGGTTCACCTTGTAATACACTAGTACACCAAGAAGAGTGTGTGGTGAGAGACGGGGTCGTCCCAAGAGGAGTGGGGTAGGTGGTAATACCTAAAGAGATGTTGTAATTCCTAACACTTGAGGGAGACACGGGCTAGAGACCAATACTTGAGGTGGTAGTTAGTGTATTTACATTATGAGTAATTGTAAAGTTTTCGGTGAACTAGAAAACCAAGTTGTGAGGTGTAAAACGTTATTCGGGTGAGCGTTGAAAACCCGGTTGTGTAGTGGATTTCTCCCCGAGAGTGGGGAGCGAAGACGTAGGACAGAAGGTCCGAACTCCGTGATCATTTGATTGTGTTTGAGCTTGCATTGGCGTTCGTTTATACTTGTGCTCATTGCTTATATCGCCTATTGCATCTTGTCTATTTCATCCACTATATTGTTTGCCCTTGCTTAGTTTACTTATCCTTGCATATATCTCATTGCATATATTATTTGCTAGGATAGTTGTTAATAAGTTTTTAACTGGCATTAAATCGGATTAGATTAGCATAAACCCTATTCACCCCCCTTTAGGGTTCTTTACTAGTGGCATTAGGGTACTTTCAAGTTTTACCCCCACTTATTTGAAAACCCACTCAGTTTTTCAAACATCAATACACCCAATGTATCTCATCTCACTTATTTTTAAACTCAACATATATAATACATTCACTCTTTGTACTGTATTTACCTAATAAATTAAAATTTTCTAAACTACCCTTCGTCCCCTAATATAACCGGTCACTCCCTCTCTCCCCTCTGTTTCACTTTCCCAAATAGAGCGATCCCCGTAGACGTAGAGCCCTAACAACCCTAATAGCCGATTCTCAAACCTCAAAACCCTCAAATCAATCTCTGAATTCTTGAAAATAATTATCCTTAATCTCTCTAGTTTGCATAAACGCACCCTCTCCCTCTTATTTTGGCATCACACACTCTCTCGCTCTTATTTTGGTGCTTCACGACGAGGTAATTTCAACTTTTCAGCGAAGAAGAAAAAACCACTGTCACAGAGGAATTTTTAGGTAATTTTGACAGTTAATAATTAATTTTTCTGATTTATAAAGGAACTAAGCCTGTTACTGGGATATTCATAATTATTTTATATTTTTGAAATTTTTTTCGATAGGTTGTCGATGATGTCTAGCAAAAGTAAATCGAGGGGTTCTTCCAAATCGAAGACTAAGGATACTAAATAAGTAAATTTTAATTTCTCTAAAATTATTGTTATCTCATGAATTTTATTAATTTCTTTGAATGCTTGGTTCTCTTGTGAAAGATTGTCCTGCTATATTGAATTGGAAGACTTGTTGTCATATGTTTCTTATGTTTTTAAGTAATCAAGTTGTCATTGCCGTTAACGTATACTATTATATACAATAGTTTTGATATGTTAATATTAGAATGATTTTCTTGCATTTTCAGAACAGAGCATATTAATATACTTGTCAGAAAAAGACTAAATTAGGCAAGAGGCAGTTATGAAACAATGGTGATTAGATTCATGGAAAAATTATTGAAGAAAGAATGACAATTACGTAAAAAGAATGTGTAGAGCTAGAACAGAGATCTATATAGAATAGAAAAAATTTTATTCAAAGACATGCATCAAATACTACAATATAAGTATACATAAATTTTCTGATATTCTTTAGTTTCTTTTGTATTTAGTTATACACTTATACTGTGTAAAGTATAATATATTGGCAATATAATTTCTATCTAGATATAAAACTCCAACAGTATATAAATATATACACAAGTTTATTGATAATTTTTGGAATGGATGTAATAAAGAATTATGAGGTTTCAATGAACTTTCTCTAAAAAAATCATGAAAACACATGCAAAACATAAAAATAGATGTATCAACACCAACAAGAAAGTAGAAACAAGAATTATATGAGTTGTTGTTATCCATTTCTTTATGAACATGATTGTTGTTGGTTATTGGGAACATGCAAAGGTGTATATATGCATTCAGGTGAAAACTTATAAACAGCTAACGTTGAAGCCTAATAATTGGTGATGGATTTATTGTTTAATTGGTTTAAGTACTTGTAACAACTTTCTCTGACTAAATGTGCCTCTTGAAAATTCGTACAATTGGTCCGATGTAAATTTTCACACGATTCATGTAATTTGTAGGAAATTATCTGCTCTGTAAAAAATCATAAAAATGAATTAGTGAAATGACAGATTTTCTTTTCCTTGGTCCATTCTATGAAATTCTTGTTCACCGGTGTCATGACCAACCATAATGTTTTGAGCTCTCATTTATTATCATTTTGCTTGATGATCTCTTAATTTTTTTTCATTTATAAGGGCCATTCATTTTGATTGATATATTCTTTTTGTAAGAAAAATGTTGCACAGTTAATAATGTCTTTAAATATTAGGGTATTTCATGATTTGCTAAATAACCGTTTAAGGTCTTTGCTAAATGATAATCATTACGAAGTCCTTCGTCAAACCCCTTTTTTCCACTTCATTAATCTACCTGCTATACCTAATCAACAAGTTGCAGTTGATTACTTGCTTCATGCATTTAATCCAGAGCGAAGCTCATTTAGGATTGGGGGAAAATATATCGTGTTTAGTATTCTTGATGTGCATGAAATAATCGGATTGTCAAAGACTAGAAATAGGGTTATAATGGATGGTTGAGCATCTAATACTGTATATACGGAGCATGTGTATTATAAAAAGACCCAAACAGAGAAGGAGGAGGAGAAGAAGGCCAGTAGGAGAAAGAAGAGGAAAGTCAAGAAGAAGGATGAGAAGGAATGTAAGAAGAAAGTGTGGGGCACACACAAGAGGATGGCTGATTTGATTGTGGAGTTAGCGGACTCCAATCATAGAGTGTGTGTGAAAGTGCTTGTGGCTTTTATTATTGAATTTATATTATGCCCTTAGCCCGCTAACTTATGTCCATTATGGGGATTTAGATATGCAAATAATTTATTTGCTCTTCGTAACTACAATTAGGCTAGTGTTGTGTATGATCTACTACATAGGGGGATGATAAAGTGTCACGCCTCGCTTCCCAAAATACCCAGGAAACGGGACGTGAGCAAGCCCGCGACGTATTAGATCAAGGAGAATAAATACATTTCTCCTCAACCAAATATGCTAAGCGTCAAGAATAATTACAATGCGAAGTCACAGGTCCCCGATCATAATCAGCAAGAATATAATGAACAACACATAGTAAAATAATACATATCATAAATGAATATCATCCAAGACATAATATACGGGTCAAACATGTACTTATACAAAACTGAACAAATGAATACTGGAGAAATATAAAAATACATTGTCCATCGGAAAAAGGAGGGAAGTACTGCAAAAGTAACTAAGATCATCAACTAAGAAGAGATAACTAAACTTCAGCCTATTCGTCAACTCTATCTGCAATGCACTCCTACTAAGAATCCTCTGGCTCTGGTACGTCTCCAAGATGGACCTGCCCGTCCTATGACGTACACCAGAGAAAACAGGTGTACGTCGGTGTGCATGGCACACGACAAGATCCCACAAAACAAATAGAGCGAACGAAAACCCAAGCGGAAAACGATACGATGACAGAAATGACAAAAGGACGTGCAATTGGAAATCCGACAAAATAAACATGCAAATTCACTACTACAACATGATAATCATAAGAATCCATAAATCAATCGGGTAATGAAGTCATGCAGCTAGCGATCAGAATAATCATCCAAGTGACAAGGTCATACAACTAGATGAAATTAACACTTAAAAATCTATAACAAGAGACGTAGTACGTCGAGCGAAACAATCCAAACAAGGACACCCTCATGTATATACCATATATCTCAAATTGTAGATAATTAAATATTAACCCCGATCTATGTATGAAAAGAAATACAACTAGCCTACATCTCACAAGAATCCTAATCACCTTAAGTAACAAGGTCATGTAACTAGTCATTCTATAACATGTCACTAGTCCACATCTCACACAGAGTCAATGCTCATATCACCGGATAACTGATTGTTCACAAATCCCCTACGTGCATCTAATACTGCTACACGAATCAGTCAGAGGACTACATGCAATCCGATTTTGGCTTGGTCCTAACTCAAGCAGAACTCGGGTGACTACACAAATTCACTGACTAAAGTGACTACACGAATTCACTTTAGCCCAACAAATCAGTCCCAGTGACTACACGAATTCACTGGTGCAAGCTTGGAAGATACATCAACAGTCTTATCTAATCACATGAACACTGACTTTCCCACCCTAACTCTTCTCGTTTTGCTAAGTCAACACAACACATGCCTCTAGGTCACGCAAGGCTACTACGGTCATGACCACTAACAGTTCTCAATCACAACAAGGAACAATAAATGCAACTAATCATGTATAATAATATCATATCATATCAGATAATCAAGTCTAAGAATTTGAATCATAAAATCATTCTAAAATAATCTTCTGAAATAATAAATTTATTTACTTCAAAATAATTCCTTTTTCCAAAATAAATTCTTTATTTATTGATATAATTATCCAGAAAAATAATTTCATTTTTCAAATAAACTCCTTTTAAATAATTCTAAACATTCTTTAAATATTCTTTTTAATATTCCCTCTTCCAAAATAATTTCTTTTAATTTATTTAAAAATGATTCTTTTTCTAAGATAATTCCTTTTAAATTATTATTCCAAAATAATTTCTTTTAATTTATTTAAAAATGATTCTTTTTCTAAGATAATTCCTTTTAAATTATTATTGTTTTCCTAAAGTAATTCCCTTCTCAAAATAAATTCTTTTCAATTAATATAATTATCTAAAATAATTCTGTTACCGAAATAAATTCTTTTAATTCATTATAATTATTCTGAAAATACTATTTATCACATTACTATGATATATATCAATATTATTCACTAAACAACCAATGCGGATAAATACGTCATAATTAAACTATGCAAATAATTTATAACAGGTATAAAATTCAGATCTGAGCAAGAGGGATCTTGCCTCGGGGTTCGTCGAATGAATCGACGCTGACGATGCGAGTCGGATCTGACGCGGAGGAGCGCGACGTCGAAGGGAACTCCGACGGGAGGGTTAGCTGGTGATTTCAGTAGCGCGACGTCGGGCGGCGTGCTCGGGAGAGAGGAGGCCAACGGGGGAGACGGCATCAGGTCTTGTAGAGGGACTGTCGGCGTGGTGGTCACAGTTATCGGAGTTTGACGGCGACGGAGGTGGATCAAACCTGAATGGGGGCATTGGTGGGGAGTTAAGGCGCTGGTGCGGGGTAGGGGTACGGCAAGGAGGTTGTTCAGGGGCCTTGAGACGTTGGCGGTGGTTCGGTTCGGGCAACTGGAGATGGAGGGGGTTGATGGCGCTGGAGGTTGTGTTGGGGGCTGAAGCGCGAGGCTGATGAGCTCGAATGAGTGGAAGGAAGTTCACGAGCGGTGATAGAGGAGCTCAGGGAAGAAGGGGGCGAGAGCTGGAGTGCGGGCGACGAGAGGGGATCTCGAGGAGGTGGATCTGCTGTCGGACGTCGTCAGATCTGCTAAGGAAGGCATCGACGGCGAGGGGCTACTGAGGAAGGGCTGAGAATGTGACGGCGGAGGGGCCGGCCACCTCAGGGTGGCTCGGGCTTGGGCCGAGCCACCTTGAGGTGGCTCGACCTTGGCCGAGCCACCCCGAGGTGGCTCGGCCACCGAGCCACCGAGCCACCTCAAGGTGGCTCGGCTAAGGCCGAGCCACCTTGGGGTGGCTCGGCTTTGGCCGAGCCCCCGCGGGCGGTGTTTTCCGACTTTTTCGAGTCGTTTTCCGTTGTCTCGTTTGTCCGTGTTTCGGTTGACCTGAGACTCTGATTTGATGATCTGATTTGGCAGTAAATTGGATTCCTGATTTGGCAGTAAATCCGCTTCTGAGTTCGAGTCCGCCACCTTGAGGTGGCTCGGCCAAAGCCGATCCACCTTGAGGTGGCTCGGCTTTGGCCGAGCCCCCGCGGGCGGTGTTTTCCGACTTTTTCGAGTCGTTTTCCGTTGTCTCGTTTGTCCGTGTTTTGGTTGACTTGAGACTCTGATTGGTTGATCTGATTTGGCAGTAAGTTGGATTCCTGATTTGGCAGTAAATCCGCTTCTGAGTTCGAGTCCGAAATTGATCTTGATTCGATCGTGATTCGTCCGAGTCCGCTCTCGGTTGGATGACTCGTTGATTCCTCAACTCATTAGCTTGATTCTGCACGCGGGTGGATTCATTCCGTCGCTTCCGTGCGATTCGTCGATCTCGTCGCCTCGTTGGCTCGTCGGTTTGTGCCGAGCTATGCTAGGGGACCTATAAGCAATTTTATATGCCTACAATATGCGGAACTAGAAAATTCCAGTCCGGTCGACCGTCGCGGTCGACCGCAGTCCGGTCGACCGCCACGGTCGACCGCGAAACCTGCAGATTGTTTTCTTCTCCTGTTTTGAGTTGATTTCGAATTTCTAAACCCATATCCATTTTCCCTTGATATATACATGAGTTCTTCACCATTTTATCAGTATTCCTAAGAACCCTAATAGCCACCAAACCCCCCAAATCCTAATTTGATTTTTTGGATAAGATTGGAGTCTTTCAAGTTGGGTTTTTGTTGATTTTTGGCTTTTGGAGTGAAGATCTCCTCGATGTTGCTTCTAACAAGTTTTTCCTACAACCCCAGGTGAGTATCATCTCTGCTAATCCCCCTTCCAGTTTTCAAAATGTTTTTAAAGAGTTTTAAACATGTTTTGTAGAGCCTAAATGACTAGTTTATGAATAAAGTCAACTTCTTTTGTATTATATGTAAAGATACTAGGTCTTTTCATGCTAAAAAAAGTTGAGAACGATTTTACAGAAGTATTTAAGACCTGAAGATGATTTTAAAACGTGGTTAATCTAAAGAAAGAAGTTTGATTCGTTGTATTAAGCTTTTATGCATGTTTTAAGGTTTTGAATATGAATCCAATGCATAAAATCATGATTACATATGTTAATTTGTTTTCCAGATATTTATATCTGCTGTAACATGTTTGTATGCAAGATTATGAGGGTTTAATCATGTTTGGATCATAAAAACACGATGTGAACATGACACACACAAACAAATCTGAAAAACTAGAATTTGGGTTCACGGTCGACCGTCACGGTCCACCACGTGCAGGACAGAGACCTAGGTAGTCTCTGGAGCCCGTCGCGGTCTTCCGCTACGGTCGACCGCTAGTCTGTTTTGGCTGTGCATGTTTATATGGCTTGGTTTTGTTTTGTCGAGCGGATTTCTCAATCTAATGATGATAGACTATGATGTTAGTGATTGTTTAACACCTGGAATGATGGTGAACTTTAGATGTGGACACGCACACCGAGATTTGTGCATATATGCTAGATTGTGTTAGTTTGACACACTTTCGACATGAGTTAATTTGATAAACATATATGAATAATGTTGTTCTATACGTATTCGGAAATAGGGAGACGAAACCTATTTTCCGCAGAACGATTAAGTAAGATGATTACAATAGTATCGTTGTTACATGTATTCGGAATAGGAGAATAATAAACCCTATTACCGCAGAACGATTGATTAACGAGCATTACAAAAGTATCGCTATAGCACAAGATGATGCACACATAGATAATTGATCAGTTGTAAGCTTTACTTCCATGATAGATTACCCGCGAGTAGGGTATTTCCTTTGAGATTTTGATGCACCCGTTATGAACGACAGATATGTTTGTTTTAGCAATTGTTGATCCTCTTATATTAGAGCAGGTCACTCGGACGTAGTTCGAGATGAGATGATTATTCTTTATGTTATAGATTGGGGCATTTATCATTGATTATTTGTTTTTCATTAATTAAGAGTTATATGAATGATTTGATATATGTATGTACTGACTCTATTTTCTATATATTCCTACCCCTTTCCCTGGGGATAGGTAGTGATGATCTCGCTAGCGCTTTGACGCTCGTTGTTTTCCCCCCTTTTCAGGTAACGGGTCAGGCGCACAGAAAGTCGCAGGTGGATGGGACATCTTAGTTTTCCGTTTAGCATTTATTATATTTTGTAGTTATTGCAGAACTCCGCATGTAGTTGATTATTTTCAGACTCTAGATTGGTATTTTATTTCATAGAGTTGAGAGTTATTGTAAGACTTTGTTTATTTGGCTCATTGTATTAGAGATTCAGTTTAGACTCAGAGATATATCTACTTCATTCAAGTTGGGCTCATTATTAATATTTCTTATGTTTCTTCTGTGTATATTTTTAGTGTTGTTCAATTTTGAATATTTACCTGTCTATACCTTCATCTATTTATTGTTTCCACTAGAGAGATAATGATTGTGATGATGAAACATGTCGTAGCATGGTGTTTGGTACTTAGCACGTTTGATAATCTGGGTTTTACCTTGGACTGCAGCCTTGTGTGAATCCTGGGGCGTCACATCATGTTTATGAGCCTACTATCTAATCTAATTTTAATGATTAACAAACAATTCCTAAAATCATTTGTCGAGTATTTATATTTGCTTGTTAGGTATTCTACACAAAGAATCTTGTTGGCGGTTGGTTAGAATTAAGCTTAACGACGACATCCTTTCGAGGTTGGAGGAAACCAGAATGAAACCATTTACATTTCAAGTCAAAGACACTATTGCACTTCATCTATGTTACCAAGATCGAGCACCACGAAGAGATTATTAGCTTGAGTATAGTTTTGTAGTCTAGGTTTTTTACATTATGTGGTATGTTTAAACTTCAAATCATACACATACATATTTCGTTTTATTACTTTCAAGTTTAGCCATTTAAATATGAAACTAATAGATATATTTATATACATACACATTTGTTTCATATTTATCCCATTATACATCTTTTTATGATACTAATGTGTTTATAGATTAAAAACTTATTTACACTATTTTATATCTTTCCTCAACTCTATTAATCTATTGAAAAGTGTTTCAAAACTTGTTTGAAACGATTTCATCAAAATCAAGTTTTGACGATTTCGTATTCTTGAACAGTTTGCAAAATACATGAGTTTTCACAATTTAGAAAAAAATTGATAGATTCTTTATCTAACATGTTCTATCTCATGTTTATAAATATTTTCCAAAACTTTATAATTTTGGAGTTGACTTACTATGTTAAATTGATTTTACAAAATCAAGTGTTTAGCAATCTTCAGAATCTGGAATATCTGTTAGAAAACTGTGTGTTCTCATAAATGGGAAGTGATATTTCAGAAATTCTTTTTCTAATATATTTATCTTTTTGTTTATAAATATTTTCCAAAAATTTACGATTTTTAGAGTTGAGTTGCTATGTTTAATTTATTTTAGAAAGTTAGCTACACAAAATTTTAGAATCTGCCAACTCAGCCCAACGGTCATCTTATCGGTCGATCGATGACGTACTCAGTGGACTGATCAGGATTTTCTAGCCAACAGCTAGTATTTGGCTGTTGTGGTTTTGGGGCTATATATACCCCTCTTACCTTGGTTCTTTTTAAGGTTTTTTAGAAGGTTTTTACAAGTGTTATGGGCAATTTATTTCCAAGTTTAAAATATAAAAACTTTGGTTTGTTTATGGGAAGATGTTTTCACAAAGAGAAAAAGCTTTCAATTTCGATTTCGAGGAGTTCAACCTTAATTCTCAGCTACATCTCTTTGTGCCATTTTAGAAAAGTTTTTCTAACTCTTTAAGCTAGCTTATTCTCATTTTGATTATCATATATATATATATATGTGTGTGTGTGCACGTGCATGCACACACACATATGTTAGCATACATACACATATATACACATACACATGTTTGTGTGTCTGTATGTATATGTGTATGTTTGTATTATATGTATATATAGACACACATACACACACACACACACACACACACACAAACTCCTTAAGGAGTAGAGTCTGCGGAAGAAATCGGTATTAAACTCAAGCCAGAAAGTCCTAAGGAGGGGAATTAGCATGGTCAGATGAGGAGGATGAGCAGCTTCATCATCAGTTCCTTCACCCGCATCTTTGATTGATCTATTGTTAGCCTCCTCATCTTCTTTATATATCTCCATCGCACCTTGCAACTCAAGCATCTTGAGGACATCAAAGCATTTAGCTACTTGGGAGGTATCTGAACTAGTCCTCCATCAGCAAAAGCTCAAGGGGAAGCTGAGTGTTTAGATAATCTAACTCTGCCTTACAAGTGAGGGACACCATGATCTAGCCAAGAGTACCACCATGATACTTCTTGATTAACTCGGTCTCCAAGGCACTTGATTCTACATAAGCCACTCAAGCCTCAAGTTCTTGAATTTGGGCAAAGAGAGTGTTGCACGGCTACTCAGCCTCATGGGCATTCGGGTGGTCCCATGTCAGAGTCTCCTAAAGAGCCACCTCTTTCTTCAACTTAGCCCTCAACTTCTCTGAGTCAAGCCAAGCTATATGAGCCCTCTTGAAGGAATCTTCCTTCTTCTTCATCTTGGCCTAGACTTCTAACGGGAGATATGCTACCCTCTCCTCATCGAGGTCCATGCCATGATAAGTGTGGTTGAGATTTTTTTAGGCCATTTATCTCCTCTTGGGCATATGAAAGCTCAGCTGCTCATTGTTGAGTACCAGCAACAGCCGCCTTAGGATCCTCATCCTTATGAAACAACTCTTGCTCCGTCATGACCTACCTCCTCTTAAGATCATCAAGCTCACTACCCTTAGTAGCAGCCAATAGTTTGGCCACCTTCCAAGCCTTCTTCTACATCCCTAGCTTGGCCGAAGCTTGAAGAAAAGTTCTTGATATATTTTGAGTCAGTGGAATGACTCAAACTCTAAAAGAGCCCCTCGGTTGAGATAAATCCTAAGAGTGTAGTGAAGGCAAACATCAAGAGTCTCATTCAGTAATTCCTTGTCACTTAAAAGAAGAAGCTACTCCATGGCTTTGGCATGATCGACTTGTGACTCCAAGATTGAACCCCTAAAATCCATTTGATGCTTAGAAATAAAGATATGTTCCTCAAGTGGCTCCCTCTCATAGCAAGGGTGGACATTAGTAGACCCCCATCAAGATCATCTGAATCCTCACCTAAGTGTCAGGTAAAAGCTCATCAACACGATGTGGGAAGGGTCACTGAAATCGATTCTCCTACATGGTAGCTGAGAGACTCAAATGCTCATCAGCAACTGACTTTTGCGCATCGGCCACCTGGTCCTTGATGATAGGTTATTTTTTGGGTCTCTTAGATGACCATATCCCCTCTCTCAGCATGGCTGATGTATTTCTCTTAGTCCCAACCCAATTGAAATCTCACCTATTGATGACTCCATAACAAGGGTGTCTTCTCCTGTGATTTCTTGCTTAGGTATCGGGTATGGAGAATCCCCTCCACATTGATATATTAAGGAGGAGCCTTGGAAGTTTGTGGGGTTCAAACCCTATTGTATTGCTTGAGTGTCGTCTCAACCTACCCTGGTGCGGCCTCGGTTGCCACATCACTTAGAACGAAGAGCTCCTGTGTGATGCCCTCAGCTCAATGGATGATCCTTAGAAACCATCTTCTTCTTCTTCCTCTTGGAGCCATCAGCCTGAATAAGAGACTTTCTTAGGCCAAGTATTGCCACTATTTTAGCTGCGGACTGCTGGTTTAAAGCCTGAAACCCTCTTGCCTCAAGCTTAGCATGAAGGTGCTTGTGAGGCACACCTAGAGACACTGCCTGAGAACCCTCTGCAGGTTACTCATAAACCGTTAACATTGTGGCTTTAGCTAGATTCGCTTTGATGGCAGCAATGAAAGAAATGCCAGCAACTCGAAGGACAACATTACCGAATAGATTCTCAAAATGCCAAGACCCCCATAAAGGCCCAAATATCTACAAGACCTACAAATCCACATCCTAAAGATTCTCCACCCTTAGACCCTCCTTCTTGATATTTGGTCATGTAAGGAAAGCTAAAATGGGATCAGCATCAAGAATGAAGAAAAAATTTCTCCCTCTATAGCCCTAGTTCATCTCAAGGACTTTATGCACCACTCGGCAACCATCGACTGTCTGCAAGTGGAAGTGATCCTCCCTCTTGCTAGCCTTGACACACATTTGATGGTCCGGCATGCCCAGTGTCAGCTTGACATCTACACAGTGGTAGATGACAAGGAATGCCATAAAAAAAGTGATGCAGTTTAGCGCTAGCTATGCCGTGCTACCCCTAGAGCCTGAAAGCTTTCTAAAGAAATAGGTGCTAGGCCAAGCGGAGGACATAGTCAAGGTGATGCTAGTATACAGGTACCAAACTGCTGCAGTGATGGTAGAAAGATTGATCCCTTGATGGAGCCGACAGTGTGAAGACACTACAGATGTCATAGTCTCAGGTGTACTCCTCTAAGCAACCGTAAGCACCTTCGACTTATAGTTCCACAATAGATTAATTCTGGCCTCATTACGAATAATGGTAGGCCGAGCGCTAGAAGTCATCGGAGAAATTAAAAAGATAACTGGAGTACGACGAAGCTTTTTGAAGAAGAAAGTTTAAATTCAGGCCGACAGTAAAGATGAAATTCTAGGGCTTCTACAGATAAGAGCGGCGACTAGATTCAGCTCGCTGACTAGACTTGGGTGGTGGTTGAAGTCGTTAAGCCTGTAACTCTCCCATTTGCTGCATGGTCAACTCCATCTCTATTTTCATTTTAGCTCTGAGTTCCTCTCGCTGTCGAGCTAAAGCCTCTTGAAACATTTGAGCCACTAGGTCGGGAGTGACTGTGAACGACACCTTTGCTTCCCCCATGTTGGATATTGTATTATTAGAGGCGATTACGGAGCAAGTATCTGATAGTTCGTCTTCCAAAGATAGTCCTTCGTGCATCCTCAGGTAATCCCTATGTCCGATGGCTTCTAACTGGAGCCGAGACATTTGTTGGGCTATCCTTGAATTAACTTTTCTTCCGGGAGAAAAATCAGGATTAGAGCCGTTTGAAGCAATCGCAGACTTTTCTTTATCAACTATTTTGATGGTGACTTCAGGGAATTCATCATCGTGGATGGTGGATTTTCTCTCATGGAAACGTCTTGGCTTAGGCTTCGACACATCGGTGGTAAGTTTCTTGAATACCGAGGCCCTTTGTGAAATGGTCCTGGGGCAGCTACATTTTGATAATATTGTCCTGATAGATCTCCCGTATGAACAATGAGAGCTAGTTTCTCAGACACCCTCCTCTTGGGATTTGTTCACACCCCCAACCTGATAGTGTTGCTCATTGGAGCAATCCATCATTTGTTGGTGTGATTCCCCAAGTATAACGTTATCATTTGACGGACACGTCTTCTTTTGGGGATGAAGAACATTGTTAACATTCTTAGGACGATTTTTTATCACCTTTGAACGATCTAGGGTCGCATCAGGAGTCGCATGTTTAGAATTAGCCCCTTACGAGCGTGAGGTGTTAACGGACTCATAGGATTCGATATGAACCCTTAGGTGATTGATGCTAGGAGTCCTCTTGTGCACGGCATACGAACATGTACAATGAGGTGCCTTGTTTGTTTGGAGGTGGCGAGACACCTTTGAGTGGCCTTTGGCTTGACGAGAGTGTTTGTATGACCCTCAGTCTGAGGAATTACTTGGGTTTAGTCACTGGAGCTTTGCCTCTATCTTCGTACGAAGGACCGAGATGGTCCGCCATTATAACCTTGAATTTTGACAAGTCAATGCTGCCGTGAGACTTCTCTGAAGGTGCGGGATTGATTGGAGCAGGAACAAGACTCGACGGAAGCGAAGAAATGGCTATGGGAGGCGAATTAGGTGCGAGACACCTCGAGGTGGCTCGAGCTTGGTGCGAGTCACCCTAGAGTGACCCGCGCTTGGCCAAGTTACTCTGAAGTGACTCGGGATTTTTGATCTTTTTGGCCACTGTTTTAGACTTTAGTCTCAAGACTTGGAGTAGTTTAAGTGGTTTTTTGGCCACCTCTTCCTTCTTCATGCCTTGTGCCTTTTGCAAAAGGGGTTGAGCATATGCGGCACGTGTACGGCACCTTTGGATATTCTCCTTCCAGGTTGAACGATTCCTTTTGATAAGGATCCATTCTTCTGTTGATGGCTTGGAGTATTTGTCAGTAACACCCTATTGAAGTAATTCGGTTGCTTAACGCCTCCTGGACTCTAAGTTTGCATAATATCCAACCCCATCGACTTGTTCCCATGCCTTGGTGATTTGACGAGCTTGGCGGTTGCGTCCCCTCTGATAAGCCCTCTTTGTTAGAGTTAGTGTACTTTGATTGGATAACTCCTTGATTGGAGAGGAGTCACTTGTAGCCTTCATCGGTGAATACACCTCCTTCAAAGATAATATATTTCTACATTTGCAAGGAGAGGAGGATTTTGATGAAGACAAGGAGAAATATTCCTCGAACTTGGCTTCGTTGAACTCGTACTCAACCACTGAATCAACAGGGATCTTGATCTTCGGTTACGACACGACAATGTCCGTAACAAGACTGTTGGCTCCCACTGTGGTCACCAGCGTGTTGGCGTCGAAAGTTATTTTCATTGCTGAATCCGTTACACATTTATCGATCACAGATTCAAAGTAAAATTAGTCTTTTTATAAGACTTTCTTACATAATAAAAATAAAATAAAAAATTTACAAATCTCTTCAAACACAATCAAAGAATGTTTATCACCCGCTGCTTACGTGAGATCTTTGCCTGTGTTGGGGATGCGTTAATCCGTGGACCGTTGCGGATCAGATTCGATTAACAGAACGAAAATTCAATGCTCTTACTTCACAAAGGAAGTATTTGCAGAAGTAAATAAGACCAAGCGAGATTACTACTCTTCTCATGATCAAAACCAACTTTGATCTGGAGAAAAGGTGGAACGGGCTTCAGATCTTTTAAAATCCACTCTTTATGCACAGGAATTCGCCAAGATCTCGCTAGCCTCTCTCAAATTCGTCAGAACATTGCTCTAGCTCCTCTAAAATTCGTGGATCCCTTCAGATCTGCCTTTATGAGGGTGTTAAGGGTGTATTTATAGATTTTAAATACTATGTTTGCGGATAGGATCGAAGAACAATCGTTATTATCTGTTTAAGTGGGTTTTCGGTTGTGTAACAGCTTCCACACATTTAAGGATAACCCCACATATTTATGGATGACCCCAAAGAGTTCTAGAAGATAATCATATCAGAAAGCACGTCAGGAATTGACCTGGCATGAGTCACTTCGAAGTGACTCGGAATTTCCATGTCACTTTAAGGTGACTTGGATTCTCCAAGACAGTTTATACTATCTTTGGTATTTTGGATTTAATTCTCTCATCTAACCTCAGAATGAAGTGATTCAAGATATATTGGAAAGTTAACAAAGAGAGCTACAAATTTTATCTTTTGAGATTTTTCGGGTTCAAATCTCATCATGGTCAAAATTTTATTTCTTCTTGCGGTTCACTCTAGAGTGACCCGCCTGATTGTATTTGCTTCGTCGTTTCACACATTTTGACATTTCACGTGCATTTCTTTGCTTCTTTTTACAGCATCGGATGATTCTCTTTGACTTGGTTAATTCTCTTTGACTCGAATAATAGCGTTCATCGCCTTCTCTCCATTTCAAACTATGTGCGGGAACCTATAGGTAATTTTTGACGCCTACAGGATTGCCTGCTAAATGTCGTCAAAAGTCACGTCAAATTTGGTGCATGAATAGTCAGCGCCCACACTTCACCACCTAGTTGCCATCAACATTGATGCGGTGTTAGAGTCATTATGACCTTTTGAGCCAAAGCCTTCAAAGCTCCTCTGATAAGCCATCATTCTAACAGTTGCATCATTGTTGCATGGGTGATTCATCTAACTGGCTGCCAACACGTGTAAAGCATGATCTGAGCCATCACTAGACAATTCGGCCTAATTACCAACATGCCCTCGTAAATCTTCTATAAATAATGGTAACTTCCACCATACTAAGCTAGGTAATTTTACACCAAAAGTAGTCACCGGGAATACTCTATTTTTCTCTTCAGATTAATCAGAGTAATCACTAACTTGAGCATCAAAGAGCACACTAGAGGAAATTACCTTTGGGGACTTGTGTAGGAAATTATAGCTCAAGATCCTCAACAGGAGAATCAACTATCGAAGGAGATTAAGTGACCCTCAAATTAATCTTACCTCCACTAAACCATCTATTAATTTTATGACATAGACACCTCAGAACTACCCATGAATAGTAAAGATAAACCCTATCTATGAGAGTGTTCTGATAAAATTTGTACTTTTCTCTTTATCCACGTGTAATAGTAGCCACATAGGGTGGCAGACGTGGCAATGACTACATTATGAGTAATTAAGATTAAATAAGGTAGAGGTTAAATAGATTCGATTGCTATGTTAAGAATTGGATGTAGTAGAACACGAAAGGTAGAAAATAAATTGATGGCTGATTGTTTAAAAAAAGAAGGAGATGCTAATGAACATGGCGTTTATGGTAACATCTCAATGTTCATGATAGATATTTTATGTAAAAATAACGTAAATACATAGTAGTATAATAACTTGATGTTCAGATTCGTGGTAGTTTTATAAAAAATTAAAAAAAAAAGTTTATTATTCACATGTAGTTTCTTGGCGCAATATGTTATTTTTTGTTGATTTTACGAAGTTGACATTAAATTTCTCTAATCCAAATATTCTTGATAGTTAACTTTAACCAAAACTGCCAAAAAAAATCTAGACATTGATTAATTTCTTTTTTCTGTTTAAATATGCCAGACTAAAAACTAAACGTAAAAAATCCTTAAACAAACCGAATTATCTAGGACAATGAAACATGCATAGCGGTGGCTGCTTAAATGTAGAAGTTCCTTTGTTTCCGCTATTATTAACTATCATTATCAAGGTAGCATGAACGAAGCACTATACTACTAATATAAATTTTCCCAGAAAACATTGTAGTTTTGTTTTTGCAAACAGGATATACGACGCATAAGTTACTAACTCCTGAATCTATCTACTGCGTTCTCTACCCAAATTTGCTCCGGTGAATATTACAATAGTCTTATGCGGAGGAGAAAAGGACAATTTGTTTGAAGACTTTATAGCACAAACGTGCAAACTTCAGTTTAATGAGGTCGCCAATGACCATTGTACTAGTTCATGGAATCAAATTGATCGAAGGAAGAGGACAAAAAGTAATTCAAACCAAATTCCTTTGAACTTTGAGTGGAGTACGCTAACTGACACTGAATGATACAACCTAGCCTGACTCCTAATCCATTTATCAAAAATTTACTTGTTTTTTTTTCATGGTGATATGCCCCTCGAGTTTGAGACAAAGGTTGAGATATTCAATTTTCAAATGCACGCTAACGTCAAAATAAATTAAAAATATATATTCTTATTGAGGCGGTTAATCTCAATATTACCAGCTTGAATTTTGTTTACGGTGGCTTATGATCATAGCCAAACTCACCCGTGTCGGTCATATGGGTCCAAAGCAGCGTTGAATGGTGCATGTTGCTTTGAGAATGGCTACTTAGCACCTAGTTACCTTGTAGTTTATCTGAACATATATTATAAATAAAGTCTAATTCTATCAATTTTAAAGTAGAAATGAGATAGGTTATGACAATGAATTAAACAAAATATGATTACCTACTGTTTTTTTTTTTGATATATCACAACATATTCAGCAGAATAAAGCAGATAATAAGCAAAACAACAAGTGATACAATAATCACAAACATAATCACAACTAGAACACACTAGATTTTATAGTCGTTCAGATGAACAATCCTACATCCACTATTATATGATTACCTACTGTTTTTTTTTTTGATATATCACAACATATTCAGCAGAATAAAGCAGATAATAAGCAAAACAACAAGTGATACAATAATCACAAACATAATCACAACTAGAACACACTAGATTTTATAGTCGTTCAGATGAACAATCCTACATCCACTATTCCTTCTTGCGAAGGGGCTTCCCTACTATGTGAAAGTCCTCCTGAATCACAAATTTGATTCAGTAGGCTTACAAGACTGAAACTCTTTGTTTCTTCCAAACTAGTCATCTAACTCTTCATACATGAGTATTCCTAACCCTAGCTAGTGATTAATTCCTCAACTCAACTCTGACTAGAGTGCATTGTAGACCCACAATTTACCATGGTGTGAGTACGCCATATACTCTCAATTCACCCCGGCATGAGTATGCCGTAAACTCTTAATTCACCCCGGCTTGAGTACGCCGTAATTTTTTTTTTAATTTGATACAAAGAAATAAATAACAATTAAGTGCAACTAGAAAGATCCTACAACCCTTTGATTGTGCAAACCATTATTCAAATGATTAAAGCGAAGCTCTGAGAAGAACAGTGATGGTGATGAAGTTTAAAGAGAGCGCTCCTCGAAGGTTGATGATTAGACAATGAAGAATAGCATCACATATACTATCTGAAATGCCTAAACAAGATCCTTTCACCAACTTGAAACCCTAGCTCTCTGTTTCTCTTTCTTTTTCTTTCTATTAATTAGGTCAGCAATATTTCTAGAAATCATTAAATTTGCAAAATATACCCTCAACAATAAACGACTGAGATTGAGTCCTAGAATGATCAAATTTGCAAATTTGATGCTCAACCATCAATGGTCGGACTCAACCATTGATGGTATTGTTCACCCATTGACAGTATCGTTCATCCATTGATACTTACTATTCAACTCTTGGGAAAATATTAATGTGTAATTGTAGACCATCTATGAGTCATTGTAAACCATCAATGAGTTCATCCTTCCATTGATGATTAGATAGATTAGATCATGAGATTTTTGAAAAGATATTATAATATAAATTTGGATAACTGAGTTTCAAAAGTTATGACCAGTGCTAGTTTTAACCTTGGTGTATGTTTCAATCTTGTTGATGGCTATTTCAATACTGTATAACTAAAATATTCATATCTCGAGCTATACATCTCCGAGTTGAGTTTCATTAAGTATTCCCAACCCTAGCTAGTGACTAATTCCTGAAACATATATTAGACCAAATATGAATATTTGTTATTCATCAAACTAAGTCGGTTGCATAGTCACGGTCCTAACAATCTTCTCCTTTTGATAATAATAAATAGGAAATTAAAATTACAAGTATGAATTTTGGAGATACAAGAATTATGCACATTATCAATTCTATGATGTGAAATAGGATGATTACTATATTTTATTATGCTTTTATACCCTCATTATCTATCTTATTTTGAATAATATATCTGCTAATATATATTTTTATCTTAATTTGTAAAGAATTAATAAATAAGAGCCTAAAAGAACTCAAAACTCTCTCATCTTTTGACCCTTATTGAAGTCCAAGATCAAGATAAAAGAAGCCCATGGAAGCCCACATGAAAGTGTTGGCCTTCTTGTTTTGATGATGATTTACAAACAATTTACATCTAATATTGTTTGTCTAGTGTTTGTGTTTTATATTTATTCTAGGCAAACAATATGTTGGAGGATGGATGGATTGCGCCATAACGATCATATCCAATGGAGGTTGGAGGAATTGTGGAGGGATTGCGCCATAACGATCATATCCAATGGAGGTTGGAGGAATTGTGGAGTGAAGCAACGTACAATTCAATTTAAAGATCAAGTTCAAGCTTCATCCGCACGTGTACCAAGTTGAGCTCATTGAAGATCACGATCAAGATTGGGTAATTTAGTTTAGGATTTATATTATGTGTGTTAAGTACGTTAAGCTCAATTATCTATACACACATATTGCATAGAATATGTAATTTTGTGAAAATATTGTCTTATTAGTTTATAGACTTCAATATCAGTTTATAAATGTTTTACTAAGTCTATAGAAACATTTCACAAAGTTTTAAAAGTTGGTTTATGTCAAAACATCAAAATTCAATCTCATATTTTCATGTTTTGGACTATTTTGCAAAATAATGATTTTTCACAAATGGGAAATGCAATTTGAAAAATTCTTGTTGTAACATGTTCACTTACATGTTGATATACTTTTCCCAAAGTTTTATAATTTTTGGACTTCATTTGTTATTTTTAACACATTTTTAAAAGTCTCAAAAACATGTTTTGAGTGTGTCAGTTTTCGGTCGACCGAACCGGTCGACCGAACCCAAGTTCTCGTGTTCACTGGGCGACAAAGAGTCTGTCGGTCGACCGGTCCGGTCGACCAATGAAATTTTCCGGTCGACCGATGAAATTTCTGGTCGACCGACAGTGACTTTTTCAGCTTCCAACGGCTAGTTTTATTACCGTTGCTTTGGGCTGTTTTTGTCTTTTTGTTTGGGTTTTTGGCTGAGTTTTGAGAGGGTATAAATACTCCATTGCCTTCAGCTTTCCAACCAATCAATGAGAGTTTTAAAACAAGTTTAAGAAAGTTTTAACAAGGGTTTATGTTTGGTTTAAGTTTGTTTAAAAAGCTTTTAAGCATTTGAGAGTTTGTTTTTGAGAAATTAATTTCACAAGAGCTTGAGGAGATCATCTATTGGTGTTTGGGCATCCAACTATTCTCCCTCTACCTCTTGATCTATTGAGAAGTTTTCTAAACTCTATTTCTAGCTCTTTTATATATTTGATTATCATTGTTATTAAGCTAGAACTACATTGAGTTTAGTTTTGATTTATATCTCTTTGTTCACACACAACCTTTGGAGCTTATTGTATTTACATTCATAGTATAATTTGGGGTTGTGGGTTTGTGACTAAGAGTTGTGCTTAATTGAGTTCTCACCTTGTTTTGAGAACAATCATTTGTCATATTTGTGCTTATTGTGAGAATCACTTTGTAATACACTTGTACACCGAGTGAGGAGTGTGTGGTGAGAGTCGGGGATCGTCCCAAGAGGAGTGGCGTCGGTTGACGTGCCTAGAGAGAGGTTGTAACCGAGCACTTGAGGGAGACACGGCTAGGTCCAACACTTAGTGGGTGTAGAGTGTGATTGCAAGAGTGTGAGTTGTAGAGTTTTCGGTTAGCTAGAAAACCGAGTGTGTAGAAGAAGTTCCGGCTTCCAAACCGGATTGTGTTAGTGGATTTCTCCCCGGGAGTGGGGAGCGGAGACGTAGGACGGAAGGTCCGAACTCCGTGATCATATCTTGTGTTTGAGTGTGCTTTGGCGTTTATTTATACTTGTGTTTATATTTCTTATCGCCATTGTCATTAGCTCATTATTTATATGATCCACTATCTAGTTCACATTGTTTACCCCTTGTGTTAGTTTATATATCCTTGCATATATATATATTTCATCATATAGGATATATCTCATTGTTTACATTGCTTATCCTAGCTCATATATCTTGTGATATTTCATACTTGCTAGGATAACTTGTTAATTAATTTTAATTGGCATTTAATCGGATTAGATTAGCATAAGACCCTAATCACCCCCCCTCTAGGGTCTAACAATTGGTATCAGAGCTTGGTGCTCTTTGATTTAAGGTCTAATCGCCTTGAGTTAAAGATCCAAGTTAGCTTATTGTGCTAATCTAATTTTGAGCTTTATTTGTATCTTGCTTGCCTTTTATATTATGGATATGCAGGATTGTTCTTCAAGTGAGTGTGGAGCATCATCATGCACACGGCCACTAGGCGATAGCCCTAGTGAGGTTTGCGAGTTCGAAACCATAAATGATTTACCTAATGATGAACTTGCTTGTGCATATGATAGGTTAATGCATGCCTACACTAAGTTGCATAATAATTTCATTGATCTTAAAAGCAAGCATGTTAATTTAAAATCCGATCATGAATTGCTAGCATCAAAATTTGATACTATTGCTAAAGATAATGTGATCCTTAAAGAAAATAATGAAAAATTAAAATTGGATCATATTACCTTGAGTTCCAATGTTGCTAGCTTAATTCATGAGAAGAATGATGCCATGTTAGAAGTAGAGTCTATTAGAAGTAAATTTACATCATTTAAAAATGATCATATTTGCTCTACTTCTATTGACAATGCTTCTATGCCTAATGATGAGTTGAACAATATTAAAAATCGCATTTCATCTTTAGATTCAACTTTTAACACATGCATTGTTAATAACAAGAAACTTATGGACTTATGTGCAAAGTCTCGTGCTAACTCTTCAAAACCAAGCACTCACTATGCACATATGTATAGCAAAGTTTACAAATGCTCAATTTGCGGTCGTAAAGGCCACATTGCTAAATTTTGCTATGATGCACACAAATCTTCTAAGATTAATGCTTCTTGTGCATCTCATAAGGCTTCTTCATCACATACACATGCACATACTCATCATGTTCATCATAAGCATGCTCATGTGTTTAAATGTGATATTTGTGGTCGTTTTGGTCATTTGACCAAATATTGCTTTGATTTGAAAAGAAAATCTCATTTGACAAATGCTTCCAATAGACCACATGTTTTAAGATGTGATGTTTGTGGTAGATATGGCCACTTAGGAAAGTTTTGTTTTAATGATGTTTCTAATTTGCAAAATAATTCTAAAAGACAATCTTTATTTGCAAATGTTCCACGTGCACCTTTTAATGGTCAACATAAGAAAATGCTTCCTTTCCATTGTACATATTGCAATCGGAAGGGTCATTTGAGTAATTATTGCTATGATTTGAGCGATTATTGCTTTGACCGTGTTAGTGCACCACATATGCCTAAGAGGGTTCATAACCCTAGGGCTTTTAGCTTAAATGATAAGGGTCATGTCCCTAAATATTTTGGTACCAAGAGTTCTTGGGTACCAAAACAAATTTGATTTTTAAACCAAGAATTTTAATATTTTTTTATCCTTCTCTTTCTTGGTTTTGAAAAATTATACTTTAAACTTTTGAACATGAAAACAATTCTTTTTCTTTGGTCAAATTCTTTTGTTTTCATGATTATTGATTTTGTTTTTGATGAGAGGTTTGTATTTAATGGGTTGTTACTAGCTCAAGAGCTAGATATGGTTACCTCTCTTGATTTTTTGTGTAAATCAATGATGGTTTGGTTTTATACTCTTAAAAATAATTTTTAGTTTTTAAAATCCATAGTTCATGATTCTTGTATGTTTTTCTCACTTTTGAACTATGAAAACTTTGTTTTGATTTGTTGCTTTGAATTCATTATATTTCACTTATATGATGATATTTATGTGTTTGTGCTTATGGATTATCTATTCGTGCCTTATAATGTATTCTATATGTGGTTTGATCAAATTCACTTCATTGAGCAAACATCGGTTTTGGATATAAACTTTGATTTATGAATTCTTTTGGTTGATTTGTTTTCATTTGAAAACTTTTTGCATGATTTTCATGTTTCCTTTCTTTTGATTTCATAAATCTATTTTTATACATGATTTTTATGTTTATGTTTTGAGACACATTTTCTCAATGATATATTAATATGTGTCCTCATTGTATTTTTGTATGTGAGTTTTGTTTAGCATGGTTATGCTTACTCACATGTTTGCCTTGCACTTCATTTCATAACATTCATGAGGCATTTTGATAGGGGGAGCAATCCCTATATCCTTCTATGTGTTACACTCACCTATGCTTATTGATAGGGGGAGCTTTCGCTCTCTTCATTATTTTTTGTCCCCTTTTTGATGTTGTCAAAGGGGGAGAAATATTGTGAGTATACATTTCCTTTCATATATGCATGTGAATTATAATTTATATATTCCTTTGTATTCATGCATATATCCTTTTTTTGTAAATTGTTTGTCATCATCAAAAAGGGGAAGATTGTTGGCCTTCTAGTTTTGATGATGATTTACAAACAATTTACTTCTAATATTGTTTGTCTAGTGTTTGTGTTTTATATTTATTCTAGGCAAATAATATGTTGGAGGATGGATGGATTGCGCCATAACGATCATATCCAATGGAGGTTGGAGGAATTGTGGAGTGAAGCAACGTACAATTCAAGTTAAAGATCAAGTTCAAGCTTCATCCGCAAGTGTACCAAGATAGACTCATTGAAGATCACGATCAAGCTTAAAATATTGTATTTCTAGGTTATAGACTTCATAACAACATGTTATATCTTTTATCAAGTCTATACAATCATTTCATAAGGTTTCAAAATGTTGTTTAAGTCAAAATATCAAAATATCAATTTTCATATTTTCATGTTTTGGACTATTTTGTAAAATGATGATATTTTTCATTTGGGAAGTCCTTTTTCAAAACCAGTCTTTGTAGCATGTTTATTATCATGTCTACAATCATTCCCCAAAGTTTTACATTTTTTGGAATTTGTTTGATATTTTTAAACAGTGTTTTAAAATCAGCAAATCAGGTTTTGAGTATGTCAGTTTTCGGTCGACCGAACCGGTCGACCGAACCTGAGCTCTCGTGTTCACTGGGCGACAGAAAGTCTGTCGGTCGACCGGTCCGGTCGACCGATGAAAACCGGTCCGGTCGACCGATAAAATTTCCGGTCGACCGATGAATTTTCCGGTCGACCGACGAGAGCTCCATCGGTCGACCGATGAAATTTCCGGTCGACCGACAGTGACTTTTTCAGCTTCCAACGGCTAGTTTTATTACCGTTGCTTTGGGCTGTTTTTGTCTTTTTGTTTGGGTTTTTGGCTGAGTTTTGAGAGTGTATAAATACCCCATTGCCTTCAGCTTTCCAACCAATCAATGAGAGTTTTAAAACAAGTTTAAGAAAGTTTTAACAAGGGTTTATGTTTGGTTTAAGTTTGTTTAAAAAGCTTTTAAGCATTTGAGAGTTTGTTTTTGAGAAATTAATTTCACAAGAGCTTGAGGAGATCATCTATTGGTGTTTGGGCATCCAACTCTTCTCCCTCCACTCTTGATATATTGAGAAGTTTTCTAAACTCTATTTCTAGCTTTTTTATATATTTGATTATCATTGTTATTAAGCTAGAACTACATTGAGTTTAGTTTTGATTTATATCTCTTTGTTCACACACAACCTTTTGAGCTTATTGTATTTACATTCATAGTATAATTTGGGGTTGTGGGTTTGTGACTAAGAGTTGTGCTTAATTGAGTTCTCACATTGTTTAGAGAACAATCAATTGACTTATATTGTGCTTATTGTGAGATTCACTTTGTAATACACTTGTACACCGAGAGGAGTGTGTGGTGAGAGTCGGGGATCGTCCCAAGAGGAGTGGCGTCGGTTGACGTGCCTAAGGAGAGGTTGTAACCGAGCATTTGAGGGAGACACGGCTAGGTCCAATACTTAGTGGGTGTAGAGTGTGATTGCAAGAGTGTGAGTTGTAGAGTTTTCGGTTAGCTAGAAAACCGAGTGTGTAGAAGAAGATCCGGCTTCCAAACCGGATTGTGTCAGTGGATTTCTCCCCGGGAGTGGGGAGCGGAGACATAGGACGGAAGGTCCGAACTCCGTGATCATATTGCTTGTTTGAGTGTGCTTTGGCGTTCTTTCATATTTATGTTCATATCTTATATCGCCATTGTCATTAGCTCATTATCTATATCATCCACTATCTTGTTTAGATTGTTTACCCCTTGTGTTAGTTTATATATCCTTACATATATCATATTGTATATCTTCTTGGTAGGATATATTATCTTGTGTTAGTTTATATATCATTGCATATATATATTCATCATATAGGATATATCTCATTGTTCATATTGCTTATTTTAGCTTATATAGTTGTTATATTTCATACTTGCTAGGATAACTTGTTAATTAGTTTTTATTGGCATATAATCGGATTAGATTAGCATAAGACCCTAATCACCCCCCTCTAGGGTCTAACAGAAAGAGCCAAATAACTTCAACCAAAAGAAGGAGAATCGTAGAAGTATAGATAGGAGTATTGATAGGGGTATCAATACCAATGTCAATAGTACTATTAACACACCATAAACAATTACGAATCAAAGCCTGAAATTTTTTAACTTGAAGGTTAAGTTTAATCTAAGCGCTAATATTGATTGTAATACTCTATAAATAGGGTAGAGAGTGAGTTTAAAGTGTGAATTTTTTTGTAAAATCTCCATTTGGAGAGGAAGATTGCTTTTAATTGAGAAGACCTTATAAATTTATAAACTTTATTTATAATAAATGAAAAAATTTCTCCACCTTTTAAATTTTCTTTTCTTCTTCTTTGTTGATGGAGATGAATATGAAATTTGCTTCCAAGGGGCCAACCCTTTATAATATAAGTTTTTATTTTTTCTCTTTTATTTTCTTGTTCTAGAAAATCATGTTTCAGGATTTTATTTTCTCTTTAATTTTATGCTAATAGATTAGTTTTATTTCATATCTTGTAGTTTAGATTTACTTTCATACTCCTTTATTTTTGTTGTTTCTTTTTAATTCTTTCTAAAATTTATTGTTTTATAATTTTTTTACAGTATAGATTTACTTTTATGCTATTTTATTTGTATTAATTAGATTTTTTACATTCATAGTTTAAATCTTTTTTTCTTGTTCTTGTTCTTATTTTTATGATTAGTTTTAATTTTTTAAAATGTGCAACTAAATCTAATAGAAATTCTAGAATTTTATGAAACTAACTTGATTTCTTTTATAATTTGTGGATTTCTCTCTTTGTACAAAATGATCATATTTAGCATTATTAACTAAAGAACTAATTAGTAGAAGAAGAATTTGATAATCTATGCTTACCTTAAATTGTTTGATACGTTATACTTATAAATTCTAGAATTAATATCTAGTATTTGTTCTTTGCATGAATAAAATTTTTTGTTTGGCTGATAATTTAACATGTTATGCTTTTCTTAAGTGGTTTTGATAATCACATTTTATTATAATTTTATACCCTCATTATCTATTTTATATGAATAAATATGCCATTAATAATGGTTTTTATCTTTAATTGCAGGTTAGTGAAGAATAAAGCCCAAGATCTCTTATCTCAATAAAAACCCATGAATTAAATGAAGAACACAAGCAAGAGTCAAAAAGCCCAAGCCCAGAATCAAGCCGAGCAGCCTGTAGAAGCCGGAGAAAATAAAAAAATTAAATATGAAAAAAATATATTCAAGATAGTTGGTCGCAAAGAAACGACGATATCTCCCAATCGAGAAGACGAAATTTAACATATAATATATAAAAATCGCCTATCTCGACAAGACGAAGCCAACCGTGAAGTCAGAATTTTTATTGGAGCATCGATGTAGGCATCGATGCCTGTATCGATGCGAAGTCATCTAGATTTTATCAACGGCCGAAATTACATTATTGGGGCTCAAGTTTGATCCAAAGGCTCTCATTCAGTGATGTTTACTATAAATAGGGGTTGAGAGTGAGGGGTTAGAGGTGTGAAAATTTTTGTAACTCCTTTTGGAGAGGAGCGCTACTCTTAATTGAGAAGGCCTTTCAAATTTATAACTTTTTATTATAATTAATAAAATAATTACTACTTTAAAATTTTCTCTTCTTCTCTTTGTTGGATGATGAAGATGAAGATGAAGATGGAGATTAATTTGAAGGTTTGTTTTTCTTATTTCTCTTTTATTGCTTATTAGTTTAGATTTATTTTCATGCTTGTAATTAGATTTTATTTTCTTGTTTAAATAGCCAAGAGGCTAGAACCCTCTTACCTTAGATTTATTTCATGCTTATAGATTAGATTTATTTCATGCTTATAGTGTAGATTTATTTTTTTGCATTTAATTCTTATAATTTACTTTGTAGTTTAGATTTTATAATTTATTTTGTAGTTAGCTTTTAATTTCTTACACTATTCATTTTGAGGCTAGAACCCTCTTGGGTTTAGTTTTTCTTTTTGGTTATTTTTATTTTTTTTGATTCGCCTTTAGGCTAGAACCCTCTAGGGAATCACCTTTTTCTAAGAAGTGGATTCAATTCTAAATTACCTATATCTTTAATTGAATCTGCTATCTTTACATTCTTGATTTTTATTTGTTCTTGATTTTTCCTTCTTGCCTTGTTGATCACATTTATATTATCACTTCCACTCTCAAATATATTCATTTACACAATCATTTTCATCTCTCCACAATCACATTTACTTATCACTCCTATTTATCACGCACACAACATAAGAATCGATTTTATATTTTCTCCTACAAAACACCTTCCTTGTGGATCGATATCTTTATACTATAACTTGACACGGTTGTGCACTTGCAATATTTTTGGTACATGTTTATGCCGCATCAATTTTTTTGCGCCGTTGCTGGGGAAGATGCTTAAGTAGGTTTTAATTATTTTGATTCTTTAACTTGTGTGTTTATTGTGAAGGAAACGCTTGGAGCTTGAAGATCACGGATTAGAGAACTAGGATTTGAAGATTTGCTTGTAGGTAATTCTTCTTTCTAGAATTTTTAATTCCACCCTTTGGCTACTTCTTCACAATTAGAGACAATTAGGACTTAAAAAAAGAGATTTTATTTTTGTTGACCATAATAAGCGGAAATCAACGTATTGATTTTGCTCTCGAGGTTTTTAATCTTTAGGCTTTCACCTGTGTCTTCACTAGCATTCTCGTTACCACCCCCTGCATTGATGGGAGGGTTATTGGTATTACGAGCTTCATTTGTGTCTTCGTCCTCCTGATGGACTTGGTTGCGACGGCTCGGCTCGCCTTGCTGGTTCGTCAATGCTTGAATTTGTTGGTCATGCATTTTTCTCATGTTCTGCATGGTCATCTGCATCTCGAACCTGAAAGTTTCCTGCTGCTTAGCCAAAACGTCTTCAATCATCTTGGCAATTTGCTCCGCACGCATTTCATATTGTTAGTAGGAATTCACCAAGTGATTTGAGCATCTTAATTTGGCACACACTTAAAAATAATTTTAAGAGTAAAACCCTATATTCAAGATAAGATGAGGGATTTCATCACCCTTCCTTAGCCCAAAAATCACTAATTCCTCACTACACCACCAAAGCCTAATAAAATTCATTAGACGTTGGCCCTAAGAATTCGAGCTCAATAAGGAACAAAGAATCTTTAAGTGAACCGGTTTAAGTTTTCTTGGATTAGTTAGTATCTAAGGCAAGGTTTAGGGGTTGCGTAAAGCGCTCCGTAAGGAACGAGATACTTAATTAAACTCTGATCACTCTCTAGTACTATCCTTACCTGGCTAACTACCAAGGTAAAAAACTTTAATCTTTTCACTTTAGGAGTTTTTGGTTAGGAGCTAGTCTAGTTAAGTTAGGCTTAACCCTAGAGTTAGAGTGATTGAAAAGTGATTAATTTTGATTTGTTTAGTTAGGATTTTTCCTCTTTTTCCGTTCTCTCCTCATTAAAAAAAACTAACTTTTATAATAAAAAAAGTATAAAAAGAAATAGTTTTGGTGTATGCAACCGTGGATTAGGGATAATACACATCGATTAATTCGCTTTGAACCAATCATAGAAATGGCGTATCCTAATCCACCCGTTCTTCAAGATATGTGCTATCCTATTAGGAATGTAATCCCCTCTTGTATTAGGCTCCCCGGAACAAATAGAATAAATTTTAAGTTTAGACCGCATTACATAAATATGCTTCCCAAATTCCTTGGAAATGAAACAGAAGATGCATATATTTTTATCTCGGAATTTGAAGAAGTGTGTATTATGATTCAAATGAGAGAATTAACAGAAGATGTGATCAAACTCAGATTTATTCTATTTTCTCTCAAAAACAAAGCAAAAAAATGGCTGTATAGCTTACCCGTAAATTCCATCACTACTTGGGAGGAATTTATCACCATTTTTCTTAAGAAATTTTTTCCTATCCATAAAACAGTGAAGCTAAGAAACAGCATCGTGAATTTTAAAATTGTCCAAGGAGAACCTTTTTTGGAAGTTTTTACAATATCGATGTGTTTTTATAATACCGGTTTAAAGATCTTCTACAAAAACTTCATTAGAATCAATGTGCCATGGAGATTTTATGAGGAAAAATACCGACGAAGCTTAGGAATTTCTAGAGAGTCTATCCGAGAAAAAAATGCAATGGGAACACTGTGATGACATAGTTTCATCAGTTTCCCATTCTAAGTCTAGTGGTCTTTCTTTGGAGTCAAACATTACTTCTGAAGTGAAGATGGCGACAATTCTGCGGAGGTTAGAAGCCTTAGAAATTAAGGAACGAGCTCTAGCTCAAATCAATCATGTTTCTGCCCCAGGATGTCATAATTGTCAGTCTCCTACCCACATTTTAGAGGAATGTCCTCTCTTAGGAAACAACCATGCATTAGAACAGATGAACGCTGTATTCCAGCATCCTAGAAATGATCCATTTTCTCCAACCTAAAATCTAGATTGGAGAAATCATCCCAACTTTGCATGAAATCAAGGAAATTCTCCCAGAACTCAAAACTTCACTCCTGCTTCGACCCAACATTTTCCTAGGGGAAACACAGTTCCTTTCAATTCTCATCCACAATTTCAACAACCCAATCTGCCGTATCAAAATCAGTCTCCTCTTCATCAAGCTGTAATTCAGACTCATCACAATCAAGATCAGGATAACCGTCTCAATGTCTTGGAAAGAGGTTTGGAAACTATAATTAAGGCCTCAACTCAAACCACGAATATGTTGACTCAAACGTCGAGCACTCTGAATTCCTTCATGCAATCAACTAGACAAATGTTCAACTCCAACACTCAAGCTATAGCTAGATTAGAATTCCAACTTGGTCAACTAGCTAGTGCCGTGAGTGAAAAAGAGAAAGAAAAATTTCTGAGTCAACCCGTGGTCAACCCTAAAGACACAAGATGCAGTTCATCCTATGAAGCTCAAGTGAATGCAATCCATTCACTTCGGTCAGGTTGACAGGTCGATAATCAAGTGAGAACTCCTCCAAGTCAAATTTTTGATCCAATACAAATTCCTTCTCCTTCTGATGAATCTATTCAACAATCACCCCCTTAGATGACCAAGAACCTGAACCCGAACCTAAGCCTGCTTTTGATAGATTTAGACCAGTTGCTCCCTTTCCAGATAGACTCGGGCCTAGGAAACACTCTCCTCATGAGGAGAAGATCCTAGAAACATTCAAGCAGGTTAAGGTCTACATTCCTCTCTTAGATGTAATTGAACAAATTCCATCTTATGCTAAATTTTTAAAAGAATTATGCACTAAGAAGAGGAGAATAAATGTTCCAAAGAAAGTCTTTTTAGCCGCCAATATCAGTGAAATGCTATCAAATCCCATACCTTTAAAACGTAAAGATCCGGGTTCCCCATCATTTCATGTATCATTCGTAATACTCACATTGATAAGGCGCTTTTAGACTTAGGGGTCAGTGTCAATTTGCTTTCATATTCAGTCTACCAGTAATTGGGTCTAGGTGTACTGAACCCAACCAGATGCACCTTACAGTTGGCTAATAGATCTGTTAAGGTCCCTATGGGTGAGTTAGAGGATGTTCTGATTAAGGTTGGAGATTTTATTTTTCCAGTAGATTTTATAGTCTTGGAAACACAACATGTTTCCAATCCCAAAGGACAGACACCTGTCATCTTAGGACGACCTTTCTTAGCCACTTCTAATTCTCTCATCAACTGTAGAACTGGTCAAATAAAGCTGTCCTTTAGGAATTTGACTGCTAATCTCATCATTTTTAATCCAGGGGACCAGCCAAATAATCATCCTCTAGAAATAAATTATATTCAGGAAAGATCAGAAGAAGAAGAAGAAGAAGAGTCTGATTTAAGATTTGAGGAAATTTTTGATGAAGAGTTTGAGTTTTTGGAAGAAGCAGATCAGGTCCTTGAGAATAATGGAACTGTGTTAAACATTTGCTGCTTGGAATTAAATTTTAAAGAACTCTTTCTTGATGAACTTAGATTCTTGGAGAATAATCAATAACTAAATTTTCTAAACTCTACAGAAGAATTGGTTGTTAGAAAACAAAACTTCACAGTACAAGAGTCTAAGTTCATTAAGAAATGTAAAATGCATGACACCAATAATACCTACCTTAGTTTGTTGCAAGAATTATTGAACACCCCGAAATTGAACACCCCGAAATGCTTAGAATTTCACATTATTGATTATATCATTCTGAATTTATTTAAAATTCGGGTAAGAATTTTTAACAATAAGGTAGGATTCAATGTAGAATACGAACTCTTCGTGTTGAACACTTCATTATACATTATTTGTTTTGTTTATTTTAGAATAATAAAAAGAATTTATTCTTCTCTCATTTGAGAGTTTCTTGTTTAGTTGTAAAAAAACAGAAAAAAATGAAAATAAAAGAAGAGAATAATATATTTTTGTTTCTATCCTCCTCAGATCAAAGGTAATTATAGATTTTTATCAGCTGATCAAATATAAGTACTTCACTTCTTATCTGCTTTACTTTGTGCATCATGGAGTTTGCATTAAGGACAATGCAAAATTTAGGTGTGGGGGTGAGAATTAGTTATTTTTTTCTCTTTATTTTACATTTTTAGTTGCATTTTTGTCATTTTTTCTTTTTCTTAAAAAAATTTATAAAAATATCGTCACTTGCCAAATTGATAGAGTTATGTAATAATTAATTTATTTGATAAATTTTGAATTTTCTAATCTCTAGTTTATTATTTACTCCAGTTTACCTTTTATGATAACTCTAAATAAATTTCTTAAGAAATAATTTTCAAAATAGTATACTTCACTTAAGTCTTAACTTAGATTTTTATTTAAAATAATAGAATTTATGCATGCTTAGCTTAGAGTTAAAAATAGTTTTTCAAATTGTCTTGACTTACATATTTTTCAGAATATATATACATATACATATAAAAAAAATTACAAAAGAAGAGGACGAAAAATGAGCACCAAAAGAAACAAAAACTCTTAAATTCAAGGTGATTCTATCTTATAAAGCCTAAGTTGACCGAGTAATTAAGCCCCAGGAGTATTTTCATACTTAATGACCTAAGCCCAATTGGGTTGAGATCCATTGGCCCAAAACTCGTTAAATGGTCGCTTAGAGAGTTAGCATGTTATTTTTAAAACTTTTAAATTAAATTTCTAAGTTTGGCTTGGTTTTGTATTGCTATAATGAGAAGATTTTCTAGGAAATTTACCTTCAAGTTATTTATAAAAACGTTTTCTTGAGTGATAACTAGCTTCAAGTAGAGTGTCTAAAGTTATCAAGTGAATTTAGTTATTTACTGACTTCTTAAATTTGGTAAGTAGACCGAATTTTGTGGGTATATTCACTGCAAACCCTCACGAGACTACAGGTTGTCCACTAGAGTAACCTAGGGGTTTAAAAGTTTGTTGTATACGCTAAATACAACCGCGATTCTTGCGAAAGTGAGTTAGGTCTTCTTTCATTTTTCTTTCTTTGCTAGAGGACTAGCAAAAGTTTAGGTGTGGGGGTATTTGATAATAACATTTTATTATAATTTTATACCCTTATTATCTATTTTATATGAATAAATATGTCATTAATAATTATTTTTATCTTTAATTACAGGTTAGTGAAGAATAAAGCCCAAGATCTCTTATCTCAACAAAAACCCATGAATTAAATGAAGAACACAAGCAAGAGTCAAAAAGCCCAAGCCGAGAATCAAGCCGAATAGCCTGTAGAAGCCGGAGAAAATAAAAAATTTAAATATGAAAAAAATATATTCAAGATAGTTGGCTGCAAAGAAACGACGATATATCCCAATCCGGAAGGCAGAATTTAACATATAATATATGAAAATCATCTATCTCGACACGACGAAGCCAACAGTGAAGTTAGAATTTTTATTGGAGTATCAATGCCAGTATTGATGCGGGCATCGATGCCTGTATCGATGCAAAGTCATCCAGATTTCATCAACGGCCGAAATTGCATTCTTGGGGCTCAAGTTTGATCCAAAGGCTCTCATTCACTGATGTTTACTATAAATAGGGGTTGAGAGTGAGGGGTTAGAGGTGTGAAAATTTTTGTAACTCTTTTTGAAGAGGAGAACTACTCTTAATTGAGAAGGCCTTCCAAATTTATAACTTTTTGTTACAATTAATAAAATAATTTTTTCACTACTTTAAATTTTTCTCTTCTTCTCTTTGTTGGATGATGAAGATGAAGATGAAGATGAAGATTAATTTGAAGGTTTGTTTTTCTTATTTCTCTTTTATTGCTTATTAGTTTAGATTTATTTTCATGCTTGTAATTAGATTTTATTTTCTTGTTTAAATAGCCAAGAGGCTAGAACCCTCTTGCCTTAGATTTATTTCATGCTTATAGATTAGATTTATTTCATGCTTATAGTGTAGATTTATTTTTATACATTTAATTCTTACAATTTATTTTGTAGTTTAGATTTTATAATTTATTTTGTAGATTTTACAATTTCTTGCACTATTTCATGCTTATAATTTATTTTATGATTTATTGGGTTTAGTTTTTTTTTGTTCATTTTGATTTTTTTTGATTCGCCTTTAGGCTAGAACCCTCTAGGGAATCAACTTTTTCTAAGAAGTGGATTCAATTCTAGATTACTCATATCTTTAATTGAATCTGCTATCTTTATATTCTTGATTTTTATTTGTTCTTGATTTTTCCTTCTTTCCTTGTTGATCACATTTATATTATCACTTCCACTCTTAAATATATCATTTACACAATCATTTTCATCTCTCCACAATCACATTCACTTATCACTCCTATTTGTCACGCACACAACATAAGAACCGATTTTATATTTTCTCCTACAAAACACCTTCCTCGTGGATCGATATCTTTATACTATAACTTGACACGGTTGTGCACTTGCAATATTTTTGTTTGGCTGATAATTTAACATGTTATGCTTTTCTTAAGTGGTTTGATAGTCTATACTTATTAAATCTAAAGTAACATATGATAAAAAGAGAATTATTCATAAATCCAAAATTAAAATAACTAGTGAATTTAATTTTAGATTCCTATCTTCTCTACTTGAATTCCTCCATATTTTACTTATTTTGATTTTTCTCTTTTTGAGTAATTTTCTAGTCTTCATTTTATTTTTTCTAATTTCTTTATTTCACTTCCTTGTTTATAGTTTGTTTTCTTTTATTTGTTCACTCTCTTTTTTCCCTCTTATTCTAGTTTTCTTTTATGTGTAAATAATCACACACTCTTTATATCTCTTCACTTTTACTCTTATTTGTCCACACACAACTCTAGAATCCAATTTAAAATATTTCCTATATATTTTCCTCGTGAGATCGATATTATAACTATACTATAACTTGATTGCGTACTTGCAATCTTGACATTTGATTTTCTATTTTAACGCCGATGCAAGGAAAGGTGCTTATAATTAGCATTTTCTATTTTGGTTCTTTGATTTGTGTATTTTCTTGTGAAGGAACAAATTTGAAGCTTGAAGATTAAGGGTTGAAAATTGATGATTTGCTTGAAAAGGTAAGGCATCTTTCTAATATTTTCATTTCCATCCTCTAGTTTAGTTTGACACAATTAGAGACAATTAGGAAGTAATAAATATAAAAACAAAAATTTTCTGTTGTCGACCCTAATAAAATCCACCCTCCACTTAAACAACTACTAACAAGATAATAAATTTAAGTAAGAGCTCTCTATCTCACATTTATTTAATTTTTAACCCTAATTAAAAAATAAAAAGATTTTCTTTTTATATCTGTTTGTAGTTGCTTTTAATTCTTAGGGTTGTATTATATATAGTTAGTAGGAATTCACCAAAGTGATTTGAGCACTCACTTAAAAATACTCTTAAGCATAAAAATCTACTAATCAAGATAAGAGGTGAGGGATTTCATTATCCTTTCATTAGCCCACAAATCACCAATTCCTCACTAAACAAACTCAAGGCTTTAAAACTTATTAGATATTGGCTCTTAAGGACTCAAGCCTATTACAGAACAATAAATATTTAAGCGAACCGGTTTAAGCTTAAATCTGTTGATGTTTAAGTTTTGAGGGTTGCATAAAACACTATGTAAGGAAAGAGATACTTAATTGTACTAGTTCATCGAATCAAATTGAAGTAATTAAGAGGACAAAAAGTAATTCAAACCAAATTCCTTTTAACTTTGGAGTGAAGTACGCTAACTGACACTGAATGATACAACCTAGCCTGACTCCTAATCCATTTACCAATAATTTACTTGTTTTTTTTCATGGTGATATGCCCCTCGAGTTTGAGACAAAAGTTGAGATATTCAATTTTCAGATGCACGCTAACGTCAAAATAAATTAAAATATATATATTCTTATTGAGGCGGTTAATCTCAATATTACCAGCTTGAATTTTGTTTACGGTGGCTTATGATCATAGCCAAACTCACCCGTGTCGGTCATATGGGTCCAAAGCAGCGTTGAATGGTGCATGTTGCTTTGGGAATGGCTACTTAGCACCTAGTTACCTTGTAGTTTATCTGAACATATATTATAAATAAAGTCTAATTCTATCAATTTTAAAGTAGAAATGAGATAGGTTATAACAATGAATTAAACAAACATTAAGATAACAAAATTTTATAAGTAGTATTTGTTGGATATGAGATGCAAACGTAAAGGGTGGCGTGGGGTGGGGTGGGATGGGGGGATATGATTACCTACTGTTTTTTTTTGATATATCACAACATATTCAGCAGAATAAAGCAGATAACAAGCAAAACAACAAGCGATACAATAATCACAAACATAATCACAACTAGAACACACTAGATTTTATAGTAGTTTAGATGAACAATCCTACATCCACTCTTCATTCTTGCGAAGGGGCTTCCCTACTATGTGAAAGTCCTCCTGAATCACAAATTTGATTCCGTAGGCTTACAAGACAAAAACTCTTTGTTTCTTCCAAACTAGTCATCTAACTCTTCATACATGAGTATTCCTAACCCTAGCTAGACTGCATTGTGGACACTCAATTTACCATAGTGTGAGTACCCCATAAACTCTCAATTCACACCGGCATGAGTATGTCGTAAACTCTTAATTTACCCCGGCTTGGGTACGCCGTAAATTTTTTTCACTTGAAAAATTATTTTAAACTCCAAGCTAAACATGTAAAAATTATATTATTTTAATTAAAAATCTAAGTTAAGGCTTAAGTAAAGTATACTACTTTGAAAGTAACAATTAAGCGTAACTGGAAAGATCCTACAGCCCATTGATTGTGCAAACCATTTTTCGAATGATTGAAGCGAAGCTCTAAGAAGAATAGTGATGGTGATGAAGTTTAAAGAGAGCACTCCTTGAAGGTTGATGATCAGACAATGAAGAATAGCATCAAAGATACTATCTAAAAAGCCAAAATAAGATCCTTTCACCAACTTAAAACCCTAGCTCTCTGTTCCTCTTTCTTTTTCTTTCTGTTAATTACGTTAGCAATATTTCTAGAAATCATCAAATTTGCAAAATATACCCTCAACAATAAACGACTAAGATTGAGTCCTAGAATGATCAAATTTGCAAATTTGATGCTCAACCATCAATGGTCGGACTCAACCATTGATGGTATTGTTCACCCATTGATAGAACCGCTCATCATTTAATACTTACTGTTCAACTCTAGGGAGATTATTAATGTGTAATTGTAGACCATCTATGAGTCATTGTCAACCATCAATGAGCTCAACCTACCATTGATGATTAGATAGATTAGATCATCAGTTTTTTGAAAATATATTATAATAGAAATTTGGATAACTGCGTTTCAAAAGTTATGACTCGTGCTAGTTTTAGCCTTGGTGTATGTTTCAATCTTGCTGATGGCTATTTCAATATTGTATAACTAAAATATTCATTTTTTGAGCTATACATCTTCGAGTTGAGTTTCATTAAGTATTCTTAACCCTAGCTAGTGACTAATTCCTCAAACATATATTAGACCAAATATGAATATTTGTTATTCATCAAACTAAGTCGGTTGCATAGACACGATCCTAACAATCTCCTTCTTTTTATAATAACAAATAGGAAATTAAAATTACAAGTATGAATTTTGGAGATACAAGAATTATGCACATTATCAATTCTATGATGTGAAATAGGATGATTACTATATTTTATTATGCTTTTATACCCTCATTATCTATCTTATTTTGAATAAAGTATCTGCTAATATATATATTTATCTTAATTTGTAAAGAATTAATAAATAAGAGCCTAAAAGAACTCAAAACTCTCTCATCTTTTAACCCTTATTGAAGTCCAAGATCAAGATAAAATAAGCCCATGGAAGCCCACATGAAAGAGCCAAATAACTTCAACCAAAAAGGAGGAGAATGATAGAAGTATAGATAGGAGTATTAATACTAGTATTGATAGGGGTGTCGATACCAATGTCAATACTACTATTAACACACCATAAACAATTACGAATCAAAGGCTGAAATTGTTTAACTTGGGTGTTAAGTTTAATCTAAGGGCTAATATTGATTGTAATACTCTATAAATAGGGTAGAGAGTGAGTTTAAAGTGTGAATTTTTTTGTAAAATCTCCATTTGGAGAGGAAGATTGCTTTTAATAGAGAAGACCTTATAAATTTATAAACTTTATTTGCTATAAATGAAAAAATTTCTCCACCTTTTTAAAAAAAAAATTCTTCTTCCTTGTTGATGGAGATGAATATGAAATTTGCTTCCAAGGGGCCAACCCTTTATAATGTAAGTTTTTATTTTTTTAATTTTCTTGTTCTAGAAATTTATGTTTTAGGATTTTATTTTCTCTTTAATTTTATGTTAATAGATTAGTTTTATTTCATGTCTTGTAGTTTAGATTACTTTCATGCTCTTTTATTTTTGTTGTTTATTTTTAATGCATTCTAGAATTTGTTGTTTTATAATTTTTTTACATTATAGATTTACTTTTATGCTATTTTATTTGTATTAATTAGATTTTTTACATTCATAGTTTAAATCTTTATTTTCTTGTTCTGGTTCTTATTTTAATAATTAGTTTTTATTTTTTAAAATGTGCAACTAAATCTTGTAGAAATTCTATAATTGTATGAAACTAACTTGATTTCTTTTATAATTTGTGGATTTCTCCCTTTGTACAAAATAATCATGTTTAGGATAATTAACTAAAGAACTAATTAGTAGAAGAAGAATTTGATAATCTATGTTTATCTTAAATGGTTTGATAGGTTATACTTACAAATTCTAGAATTACTATCTAGTGTTTGTTCTTTGCATAAATAAAATTTTTTATTTGGCTGATAATTTAACATGTTATGCTTTCCTTAAGTGGTTTGATAGTCTATACTTATTAAATCTAAAGTAAAATATGATAAAAAGAGAATTATTCATAAATCCAAAATTAAAATAACTAGTGAATTCAATTTTAGATTCCTATCTTCTCTACTTGAATTCCTCCATATTTTACTTATTTTGATTTTCCTCTTTTTGAGTAATTTTCTAGTCTTTATTTTATTTTTTCTATTTTCTTTATTTCTCTTTCTTGTTTAAAGTTTGTTTTCTTTTATTTGTTCAATCTATTTTTTCCTCTTATTCTAGTTTTCTTTTATGTATAAATAATCACACACTCTTTATATCTCTTTATTTTTACTCTTATTTGTCCATACACAACACTAGAATCCAATTTAAAATATTTCCTATATATTTTTCTCGTGAGATCGATATTATAACTATATTATAACTTGATTGTGGACTTGCAATCTTAAAATTTGGTTTTCTATTTTAGCGCTGACACAAGGAAAGGTGCTTATAATTAGCATTTTCTATTTTGGTTCTTTGATTTGTGTATTTTCTTGTAAATGAACAAATTTGAAGCTTGAAGTTGAAGTGTTGAAAATTGATGATTTGCTTGAAAAGGTAATTCATCTTTCTAATATTTTCATTTCCATCCTCAAGTTTAGTTTCTTATAATTAGAGACAATTAGGAAGTAATAAATATAAAAAAAAAATTTCTATTGTTTACCCTAATAAAATCCACCCTCCAATTATACAACTACTAACAAGATAATAAATTTAAGTAAGAGCTCTCTATCTCACATTTATATTATTATTAACCCTAATTAAAAAATAAAAAGATTTTCTTTTTATATCTTTTTGTAGTTGCTTTTAATTCTTAGGTTGTATTGTATATAGTTAGTAGGAATTCACCAAAGTGATTTGAGCACTAACTTAAAAATACTCTTAAGCGTAAAAAGCTACTAATCAAGATAAGGTGAGGGATTTTATTACCCTTTCATTCGCCCACAAATCACTAATTCCTCATTAAACAAACTCAAGCCTTTAAAACTTATTAGATATTGGCCTTTAAGAACTCAAACCTATTACGGAACAATAAATATTTAAGCAAACTAGTTTAAGCTTACTTAAATCTGTTGGTGTCTAAGTTTAGGGCCGGGGTTGCATAAAGAACTATGTAAGGAAAGAGATACTTAATTAGCCCTTGGTCTCCCTCTTGTACTATAATTACCTCACTAAGTGATCGAGTAAACTTTAAACTTTTCACTCAAAGAATATTTAGTTAGAAGCTAGTTCAGTTGAGTCTAGGCTTAACCTAAAACCTAAGAATTAAAGGTGATTGTTTTAAAGTAGTTGCTCTTGATTTATTTTAGTTACGTTTTTTCTTTTATCCTTATGATTTTTCTCTCAATAATCTTTTAGGTCATTTAGTTTTTCTCTAAAAAAATTAAAAAACTAACTTTTTTTTTCTTAGATCTTTTTCCTAATTTCTTTTTAAATTAAAAAATAAAAAGAAAAAAATTCTAAAATAATTTATTTTGGTGCATATAAGTTTGGATTATGGATAATACCAATCGATTAATTCATGTTAAAACAATTTTTAAAACCAAAGAAATGACAAATCTTAATCAACGCATTCTTCAAGACATGTGCTATCCCACTAAGAATGCAATCTCGTCTTGCATTAGACTACCCGATGTTAATAGAGCTAATTTTTAGTATAGACCACACTTCATAAATATGCTTTTAAAATTCTTAGGAAATAAATCTGAAGACGCTTATGTTTTTATCTCTAAATTTGAGAAACTGTCTTATGATTATGAATAGAGAATTATCCGATAATGCGACTAAGTTTGTATTTATCCCATTGCTCTTAAGGACAAAGCTAAGAAATAGTTGTATAGTTTACCTACAAATTCTATCTCAATCTTGGATGAATTTATTACTATTTTTCTGAAGAAATTTTTTCTTATCCATAAAAAGGTTAAGCTTAAAAATAGCATTCAAAATTTCTAGATAGTTCTAGGGGACACTTCTTGGAAATGTTTTGACATCTTTTAGGATCTTCTTATCAAATATCCTCACCATGGTCTAGAAAAGTAGCGATTATGCCAAATCATCTATGAAGGATTGGATTATTCTTCAAAAACTTTCTTAGAATCAACGTGTCAAGAGGATTTCACGAAGAAATACGTCGATAAAGCTTAGGAATTCCTAGAAAGTTTATCTAAGAAAACCATTCAATAGGAATATTGTTGTAAAAGAATTTCATCAGTTCCCCCAATAAAATCTAGTGGCATTTTCCTAGAGTCAAACATAGTCTCTGAAGTAAAGATGAATACAATCCTGTGTAGGTTAGAAATCTTAAGAACCAAAGAAGGAGCCTCAGCTCAAATCAATCAAGTTTCTACATTAGGATGTTATAACTATCTTTCTCCAGCCCATGTTTTAGAGGAATGTCCTCTCTTAGGAAATAATCACCACTAGAGTAGAAGAACGCTACATTTCAGCATCTTAGAAATGATCCGTTTTCTTTAACATATGATCTAGGTTAGAGAAATCATCCAAAATTCATATGGAATTAGGAAAACTTCTCTAAAGATCAAAATCTCACTCCCACTTCAGCCCACTAATTTCCTAAAGGAAACACAACTCCATTCAACTCACCAACTAATTTTCAATAACAAATCTACCTTATCCAAATTGGCCTCATCATCCTCAATCTATAAATTCTACTCTACAAATTCTGATCATGATAAACGTCTCAGTATCTTAGAAGAGGGTTTAGAGGCTATGATTAAAGCTTCTATACAATCCACCAATATATTGACTCAGTCATCCAACACTCTGAATTTCTTCATGCAGGTAACTAGTCAAATGCTCAACTCAAACACTGAAGCAATAGCTAGGTTGGAAACACAACTTGGTCAACCATCTAGTGATGTGAGTGAAAGAGAAAAAAGAAACTTTTTGAGTCAACTTGCTACAAATTCTAAGGATAAGGAATCAAGTCTCACCTAGCTCAAGTGAATGCAGTTCATACATTGTGATTAGCGAAATAGATAAATAACCAAGTTAGAATGCCCCCGGATATACATTCTTCCTCTTCTCCTATCTGAAACTCCTTCTGATAAATCAACACTTTCCGATGACCAAGAAGGTGAACCCGAGACTAAAACTACTCTAGATATGTATAAGCATGTTGCTTTCTTTCCAAATAGACTCAGACCCAGGAAAAGCTCTCCCTAGGCAGAGAAACTCCTAGAAACTTTTAAACAAATCAAGGTCAACATTTATTTCTTAGATACAATTGAACAATTTCCCTCTTATGCAAAATTCTTGAAGGATTTGTGCACTAAGAAAAACCACTAATGTTCCTAAGAAAGTTTTTTCTAGCTTCTAACCTCAATGATATGCTTTCAAAACCCATGCCCCTGAAATATAAGAACCCTAATTTTCCTAGTATTTCATGTGACATAGAAATTATCTTTATTGATAAGGCACTTTTAGATATAGGCACTAGTATAAATCTTCTTATCTATTTAGTCTATCAAAACAACAAGCGTCAAAGTGCTAGCGAGATTATCTCCACCGCTCTCAAAGGGAAGGGGTAGGAGTATATAAGAAAATAGAGTTAGTACATATAAGTATAAAATCATTCATATGACTCTAAATAGAGATTGGTATTTAGAAATCCACAACAAGAGAATTAGTACGTCGAGTGAAATAATCCAAACAAGAAAACCCTCATGTATATACCATGTCTCAAATTGTAAATCCCTAAATATCAATTCCAAATCGATGAATGAAAACAGTACTCAAAAGAAAATACTCCCAACCTCAACTATATAGAACCATAGTCATATCACAAACTACCCTTGAGTAGTCGGCGCAATAATAAAAGAATATTACCAAACTCATAATCACCATGGGCCATATCATATATGCTATATATCAAAGGATGTACTGTACTCATGGGTAATCTAACATGGGAGAAAAACTACAACTGTAAGTATATAAATAGGTGTGCATCTCCACGTACTATAGTGATACTTTTGTAAGATTCTTACTCAATCGTTCAGCAACAATAGGTTTTATCTCACTATTCCGGCTACATGAAATAACGATACTTTTGTAAGATTCTCACATTTACATGTGTGTTTAACTCCCTTACTCAATCGTCCTTATGGCAAATAGGTTTTATCTCCCTATTTCCGAATATGCTCATTCGTCCTGCGGTAATATGTTTTATCTCATTATTTCTGGATATTCTTCTAGTTGATCGTACAATGGTGAATAGGCACATCAGCCCAACCCGAAAAATACACACCGATCACTTTCGAGTATTTAATACAACCGAGGTCTCGTTACAGGAAAAATAACCAAATACCCCTAGTGTGGTACAACTGAAGTCTCATTATGGGATAAACACCCACACTGAGCATCCTTAACTAATTAGCAATACTTTTTCAAATGTTATTTCATTATTATTAACTCAACGTGCATCAACTAGCTCAACAAAACATGTCAAATCATATGAACTTAGTGTACATGCATATATCTCGGTGTGCGTGTCCATATCTAGAGTTCACCAACATTCGAGGTGTTAAAAAACTCCTAAACATCATCATACAACATTACAAGATCGAGAATCTCTCTCAAAATTTGAAACAGAGAAGAATAAACATGCACAGTCCTAAAAAAAGGTTGGCGGTCGACCGCGCCTGGTTCGGCGGTCGACCGGGACCGGACATAGTCTAGGGGTTGTCTAGGCTTCTGCCTGTGATGCAGTCGACTGCTGCTAAGTCACGGTCGACTGAACCCGAAATTTTGAGATTTTGCAGGTTTCTGCACATTGTTGTTCGTGTCGTGTTCTCATGAGTTAAACTTGTTTAAAATGATATGAAGCTTGCATGAAACATTAAAAACAGCAGACAAACATATCTGGGAACAACTCTAACATATAAACATGATTATTTGCATAATAAATCATAGTTAATCTCTCAATCATGCATGAAAACTCAAAACAAAGATCGAATCATCTAAACTTAGATAAACAACGTTATTAATCAATTTCAGATCTCAAAACACTTCTGCAAATTCGTTCTTGATCTCTTTATAATGAAAAGACCTAGTCTTTATACACATATTATACAAGATTTGCTTTTTATACACAAATTAATCAATTTGGCTCTATAAAACTTATTAAAAACTCTTTAACAAGATTTGCTTTTTATACACAAATTAATCAATTTGGCTCTATAAAACTTATTAAAAACTCTTTAAAAACATTTTAAAACAGGAAGAACACAAATTAATCAATTTGGCTCTATAAAACTTATTAAAAACTCTTTAAAAACATTTTAAAACAGGAAGAGGGATTAGTAGAGATGAAACACTCCTGAAACTTGTTGAAAAACGTGCAAGATGCAAAGCCAAAGTAGATCCCTGAGCCAAAATCCAAAAATGAACCGAAATCCCACTCCAAAGCCTTTGAACTTTCTCAAAAAAATTAATCTAGGGTTTGGAAAAGAGTTTGGTGGTTACCAGGGTTTTAAAGCTCTGAATAAAGACTAAAAAAATTCGTGAACATGTGATATATAAAGCATAGAAACGGACATCGGCTTCAAAATACCTGTATCCAACTAAAACTGGGAAAACTGGATTCCCGATCTATGGTCGCCCGTGCCTGGTTCGGAGGTCGACCGGACAGAGCACAAACTGCTTGTGCAGGTGATGGCCAATGTGCATGTTTCGACTTGATTTTTTCATATATATGAACTTGTTTGCACTCAAAACACTTGTTAGTGTACTCATACACCATGAAATGATATTTATCATAATAAATATCTACTTATTATAATAATCACACATTAATTATATTATCACAAATTTTGAGGTTTTACATTCACCCCCATTAAAAGAATTTCGTCCTTGAAATTCTGCAACCGCATCACAGAGATTAATAATACGAGAAAAGCACTAAGAGGGGATAATCTAGACAAGGAAACCTTCCCATATATATTTTGTACCATTAATCCCCAGATTCGAAACATAAGCAATATTTAAACTTAACAATCTAAAATGCGTGCACTCTTACTTAACCCCTAATTAAATGGAACTGGTTCGTCGGGCGAAAAATTCAAACAAGGAATCCTCCATATATATACCATATGTTCTGAATGATTAAGAGCTAAGTGTGGAGTGACTCATTCTAGCGTTAAATATAAATGTGACTAACTAGCATATATAATTATAACTACCAATGCATATAAGCACATATAAATATCAACATCTTAACTGCTCAACCATGTGTGGGTAGTCGTGACGTACATCCTCCTCATGCTCCTAAGAAATCTCTTTGGTTCCGTGCTGGTTCTACTAAACTTTCACTAATGGAATGACCTTATTTCTAAGCCTTTTGTCCTCTTTAGTGAGAATGCATACCGGAATCTCTACGGTAGTTAAATAATCCTGATCTCGATCTCTAGTGCATCAATCACCCTCTGCCGCTCCTCTTCGCGCAAATGCTTCTTGAGCATCGAAATATGAAAGACATCATGTACACTCAGCATTGATGCTGGAAGATCTAATCTATAGGAAACAGCTCCAATACGCTCAATAATCCTGAATGGACCAACATATCTCAGGGCAAGTTTTTCCCATCTGCCAAATCGCCGAACGCCCTTCATCGGTGATGTTCTCAACATAATTAAGTATCCGACCTAAAACTCTAAGGGTTGTCATCACTGATCTGCATAACTCTTTTGCTGATTCTGTGTGGCAAGAATACGCTCTCAAATCAATGCTATCTTCTTTGTCATCTGCCTAACAATCTCTGGCCCAAGCAATAGGCTATCCTCTGGCTCTGCCCAATATATAGGCGATCTGCAAGGCCTCCCGTACAAAGCTTTGTACGGCATCATCCCAATAGTAGTTTGATAACTATTATTATATGCAAATTCAATCAATAGGATGTGGTCCTCCCAACTACCCTGAAAATCTATCACACATGCTCGTAGCATATCCTCTAACACCTAATTCACTCTCTCTGTCTGACCATCGCTCTGGGGATGGAAAATATTACTAAATGACAACTGGCTTCCAAAAGCATCCTAAAAAATCCTCCAAAAATAGGATGTGAAGACTGATCCCCGATCTGATACAATCGTCTCCGGAACTCCATGCAATCGAACAATCTCTTGGATGAAAATCCTTGCATATGTATCCTCCGTATAAGTCATCTTCACAAGTAAGAAATGGACCGACTTCGTCAACCGGTCTACTATCACCCACACAGAACCATTTCCTTTCTTTAATTTAGGCAAACCTACAATAAAAATCTATGAAAATATCTGCCTACTTTCACTCAGAAATGGGTAAAGGCTGTAGGGTCTCTGCAGGTCTCAGATGTTCTACCTTAACTTGCTGGCATGTAAAGGCTGTAGGGTCCTTATACATTTTTGTTGTGCCTGGATGCATTGTATACCTGGTTCGATGTGCGTCATCAAATAGATCTCTCTTCAGCTGTGGACTGTTTGGCATAACTAATCAGCTCTTCATCCGAAGGCCTCCATCGGCTCCAATAGTCCAATTAGCCTTGGGTTCGTTAAAAACCTCCCCCTTATGGGTTTTAATCCAAAAGTCCTCTAGCTGAGCTACAACCACTCTATCGCTCCAAGATGGCTGCACTGATAAAGCTCCTAAGAAAGCACTGCTCCCCCTAATCTCTGGCCTAAAATCATAGTGGCTGAGGGTATAAAGATCTCGATGTAATGATCATCTTAAAGCTGCAAACCCGCGATGTCGCTTCCTACTCAACACGTCTGCTACCACGTTCGTCTTTCCCGGATGGTACTGTATAGCGAACTCATAATCCTTAATAAACTCTACCCATCGCCACTACCTCTAGTTGAGTTCTTTCTGTGAAAATAGATATTTTAATATCTGCTGATCTGTGAATAACTCAAATTGTACCCCATACAAATAATACATCTACGCCTTCAATGCAAAGACCACTGCTGCTAGCTCAAAGTCGTGCATGGGATAATTCTGCTCATGAGTTCTCAACTGCCTCGAAATATAGAACACAACTCTCTGGGTCTGCATCAATACACCTCCAAGACCCGATAATGATGCATCAGTATAGACAATAAAAGTCTTATTACTGCTGGGAATAATCAGCACTTGCGCTGAAGTTAACTTAGCCTTCAATGTCTCAAAGGCATCCTGGCACTCCATGTCCCAAATAAACTGTACACCCTTCTTAGTAAGGTATGTAAGTGACGTCACGATCTTTGAGAAATCCTGAATGAATTTTCTGTAATAGCCTGTTAGACCTAAGAAGCTACGAATCTCGGTAACGGTTTTCGGTGGCTCCCAATCAAGAACGACCTGTACTTTAGCCCGATCTACTGCAATGCCCTCCCACTAATAACATGGCCCAAAAATCTAACCTTCGATAACCAAAATTTACACTTGCTAAATTTAGCGTATAACTGGTACTCCCACAAAGTCTGTAATGCCAAATGAAGTGCTGCTCGTGCTCGGCCTCCGACCTCGAATAAATAAGAATATCATCGATGAAAACTATCATGAACTGGTCCAAGTATGGATGAAAAACCCGATTCATCAAATCCATGAATATTATGAGTGCATTGGTCAGCCCAAATGGCATAACAAGAAACTCGAAAGACCCATATCGGGTCAGAAAAGCAGTCTTGAGAATATCCATCTTTCGAATCCACAACTGATGATAACTGAAATGTAAATCTATCTTCGAGAAACACTACACTCCCTACAACTAGTCGAACAAGTCATCAATCCTCAGTAGTAGGTACCTGTTCCGGATAGTGATCTTGTTCAATTCATGATAATTAATGCACAATCGCATACTCCCATTCTTCTTCTTTATTAAAAGGACCAGTGCTCCCCACGAAGAATGACTCTGATGAATGAATTCCTAAGACAACAACTCATCTAACTAGATCTGGAGCTCCCTCATCTTAGTAGACGTCATACGGTAAGGAGCTCAGGAAATCGGCGTGGTGTCTGGCTACAATTCTATGCAAAACTCGATCGCTCTCACAGGAGGTAAACATAGTATATCCTGGAAGATATCCTGGTACTTTGAAACCACTCGCATCTCACTCAAATCTACACCCCGATCCAGTAACATCACCTCCTCGACGTATACCAGAAATGACTCTACAATCTGGTTGCCTCATGAGGTTACTACCACCAACTCAGATCCATCACTAGCTCGCAAGCTAATTGTTTTCGCAAAACAATCGAAACTCACATGGTAAGAAGATAACCAATCCATACCAAGGATAACATCAAACTCAGACATATACAACACGATCAAATAAATCACAAATTTAGAATCGTCTAAGCTGACAACACATCTTCTACAAATACTCTCTAAAAGAGACATCTCTCCCAAAAGAGTAGACACAGATAATGGAATATCTAACGGCTACACTACAAGCTGAAGTCTAACCATAAAATCGTAGGAGATAAAAGAATGCGAAGTGCTAGAATTAAAAGAATATGTAATGGAAAGGAGTTCACAAGGAATGTACCATTCACCACTGCTCCACTCGCACCATGATCGTGTGGGACAGCTGCATACACTCTACTAGTAGCCGAAGGCTGCTGCATTGCATCACCTGGAACATATGGGACTATTTGTCCCTGCTGGATCTCCTGAATAACTCACACTTGTCCCTCAATCCTTGGGACTGCTAGAGGAACTTCAATCCTTAACTGCTGGCCCTAACTGCGGCCTTGAGCATGATTTTGCTGATGCTGCTAAATTTTGCCCTGCTGGTCTGCTATGGGTGTGCTACAGCACTCTACTGAAAACATCCCAATGCCACTAGAAAAGAACCCTAGAGGGGGGTGAATAGGGTTTATGCTAATCTTATTAGATATTAATGCTGATTAAAACTTACTAACAAATATATCCTAACAATATAGATATACAATAGATTAAGGCAAGGATATAAGAACAAACAATAACTAAACAAGAGTGATAATGCACAAAAACAATCACAAACACACGATATGTTCACGGAGTTCGGTCAACCACTTGACCTATGTTTCTGCTCCTCACCTCGAGGAGATCTCTACTATCACAATCGGGTTTTCTACGCTCACCCGAATAACGTTTACACACTCTACTGAAAACATCCCAATGCCACTAGAAAAGAACCCTAGAGGGGGGTGAATAGGGTTTATGCTAATCTTATTAGATATTAATGCTGATTAAAACTTACTAACAAATATATCCTAACAATATAGATATACAATAGATTAAGGCAAGGATATAAGAACAAACAATAACTAAACAAGAGTGATAATGCACAAAAACAATCACAAACACACGATATGTTCACGGAGTTCGGTCAACCACTTGACCTATGTTTCTGCTCCTCACCTCGAGGAGATCTCTACTATCACAATCGGGTTTTCTACGCTCACCCGAATAACGTTTACACCTTACAACTCGGTTTTCTCGTTCATCGAAAACTTTATAACTTACATACTTACAATCACACTCTACACCCTCTAAGTGTTGGCCTAGCCCGTGTCACATTCCTCAAGTATTCGGAATTACAACCTCTCACTAGGCTTTACTACCTACCCCACTCCTCTTGGAACCGACCCCGTCTCTCACCACACACTCCTCTCGGTGTACAAGTGTGATACAACGTGTAACTCACAATAAAGCTCAATTACAAGATTTGTTCTCTATAATAGATGAGAACATAATTTAGGCTCACTCTCACAATATCACAATCTAACAACCCAATATATAATGTATGAAATACTAGAAGCTGAAATAGGGATGTGTGCATGTGATGTAATCACGCAAATCTGACCCTTTAGAAAAGGGGCACGTCGTCAGACCCATATCGCAACAATGTCATGCCGAGGCCTGACGTTTCACCGAAGAGTGCAGACAGCATCTTCTCCTTAAGATAAGCTGGCATGTGACTTCGGAAGGAAAACTGGTTTTCCCTTGAGTTTAAATGAAATTTTACACAATTAGCAAACTAGTAATAAAAAGAATCATTTTTAAAATAAGTAATAAATTGCTAGAGAAAAGAGTTAGAAAAACTTTTCTATAAACACAATAAGAGGATGAAGAAGATTAAGGATGAATTCCTCATTTCACGACGTAAGCTTACTCTTTTGTAAACAAACACCAAACTCAAACTTGAGAAGAAGCAAACTTTAAAACTCTTTTAAAACATATTTTTAAGACATTCATAACTGCTTTAGAAGTGAAATAGTATGTGGTATATATTGGATGAAGAAACATAGCCCCAGAACCAATAAAAACCAAACAAACAGACAAAATAACAAAAACTGGAAAAACTAGCCATTACAGCGTTGGTCGACTTATGAGCTGAATCATTCGACTCCGTTATAAGCAGCTAACGTCTTATCAGTCGATTGATGAATCTCTTCAGTCGACTGATGAGGTCATCAGTCGACTGATGAGGTCATCAGTCGACTGATTAGTCGATCGAATAAGAAACAAAAACTTTTGAAGATTGTAGGTAGTTTCATCGGTGTTTGATAGGGGATCAGCTATTTGTAGTGATTTTTAGATAGTCTACAGTAGTTTCATTAGTCGGCTGGTAAAAACTATCAGCCGACTGATAACATGTTTTCAGCCTTAATTGAATAGTACAAACGAAATTCAAACCTCTTTTAAAAATAGCAAATAAATTCTAAAAAATATAAAACTTTGGGAAAAATTTATAAACATGAATATGAACATGTTGGAAAATGAAATTTTCAATTTTCTCTTACCATTTGTGAAATCTCAGAAAGATTCAAAAACACTAAAATACATGTTTAAGAAATCATGAGATTTTTGATTTTTGACTCAAAACAAATTTGAAAAACTTATGAAATATTTATATGGACATAATAAAAGATGTTTATGATGTATATATAGTCCAAAACATATTAACATAGAATTTTCATAAAAGTACCCATGTTTTGAGAAAATCACAAATGTATATGTGTGTGTATATTTGAGCTTATAGAATTAACACACATTATATAAAGCTTGAACTTGATTGGTTGACTTGATTTGCATAGGCTTCAATATCTATGTAGCTCATTTTCCTATGTATACTAAACAACATAAAAATAATCTTCTAAAGCTTGAACTTGATTGGTTGACTTGATTTGCATAGGCTTCAATATCTATGTAGCTCATTTTCCTATGTATACTAAACAACATAAAAATAAAATACTAAAACCAATATTAGTTATAAATTGTTTGTTAAATCATCATCAAAACAAGAAGGCCAACAATCTCCCTCTTTATGATGATGACAAATAATTTACCAATATGCATAATAAAATTAATAAAACAATCAAAACAAATACTATATACCAATCAATACAAATACTATATACCTCACATTTTTTCCCCTTTGGCAACATCAAAAATGGGGATAAATGATATGATAAAGAAGAGAGTGAAAGCTCCACCTAACAAAGAGCACAAGTGAGTATAAACAAAGATATGGAGAAGTCTCTCAAAAAGCCATATGAAAAATGTGCAATGAAGAGCATGGCAAATGAATGTGAGTAAGTATGGATATAGAATATCCTAAATACAACTCACATTAAAAAAAGACCAAGTGACCACATATATGTGTTATTAAGAAAAGCATCACAAGAGTCTAAAACATAGATATATATCCATAGGATATGTATCAAAAACAAACAAAAAAATCCCAAAAATGAAAATCAAAGGTTTAAAAATCAAAAATTAAGAATCAAATGATTTATTAATAAATCCAAAAGAAAATTCGTAAGTTATCAAACCATAAATTATGATTGATTGAGAACATATATAAATACATTATTATGAGAAAGATGTCTCAATATATAAAAACAAAGTATAAGTTCATGAAAACTTATGAAAACCAAAATCTTGTTCATGAAAATTCATGAATCCAAGAAAGGCAATAAAAATGATACCAAAAAGAGACCAAATGAGAGTTCATGAAAGCATAAAGTATCATTTTAACAAAAAAATAAGATGATTGAGCAAATACATGATTCAAAAAACAATCATGCTCAAATCACAAAAAAATTCTAAGCAAAAAAGTTAGGCAATGATATTCACTAAAAAGGATATTTTGTATCAATGTAAATAATAGACACATCTTTCTTATATACATGATCACAAAGAAAATTTGTCAAAATATTTATAAGTTTTATCCATAAAGATCAAAAAAAATTATGCTTTGGATAAATATATAAAATATCAATATGCTCATTTTCGACAAAAACAAGAAAAACTTGTTCCAACCCATATGAATGCCCGGTGAACATGATATGAAGTAAAAGATCAATAAATCTGGGGGGGGGGGGGGGGGGGGGGGGGTTGCTACAACATAACCCTCTCATATGCAAATTCAAAATAGAGGCAAATTCAAAATAGAGTATATATATCAAAAAAGTATTTGATCAATAGAAGAAATCTTCTTTGTGAAACTTGATCAAACCATATAAGGAATATATTATAAACCACAAATAGATGACCCGAAAGCTCAAACACATAAATATCATCATAAGAGTGTTTTATACCAACACATTGTTCAAACTTCAAAAATTGAAAACAAGGTATACTAACAAAAATGATGTTTTAGCATAGAAAAAACATCTTGATAAAAATTGTATCAATTCATAAAGGATGAAAACATGAGAATCTATGAAAGAAAATCATGAAAAAAATATGAATGATAACTTTTTAAATCAAATACCAAGTATAAAATTATTTTCAATTTTGTTTATAAAACTTAAATAGAAATCATCTTTAAGAACAAAAAAAAGCAAAAGAATTCGTTCTTAAAGATTAAACATGTTTTGGTACCCAATTACTCTTGGTAATGAAGAGTCTAGGGACATGACCCCTATCATTCAAGTACAAGGCCCTTGGGTTATGAACCCATTTAGGCGTATATGGTGCACGGACATGGTCAAAACAATACTCATATAAACATCCTTTTTGATTGCTATAGGTGTAATGAAAAGGTTAAAAATATTTGTGTTGACCAATTGGTTATGCACGAAAATCATTTGCAAAAATAGATTTTTCTTTAAAATTATTTGCAAACAAAAAGTTCTTCTAAAATCAAAACAAAACTTGGTCAAATGACCAAAACGACAATAAAAATCATAATTATACACATGGACATTTTATTATGATTATTATGTGTGTGTACATGTGTATGAGATGGAGAAGCTTGATGGGATGTATAATTATCAATAATTTTTGACTTGTTTAATTTTTGTGCATCATAACAAAATTTAGCAATATGGCCTTTTCGGCCGCAAATAGTACACTTGTAAACTTTGTTATACATGTGTGCATAGTGAATAGGTTTCTTGGAAATAATTTTTTGGGACTTTGCACACACGTCCATAAGCTTTTCATTATTGGAAAGGCATATATTTAATGTTGAATCTAAGGATGATATGCGTTTCTTTATTTGATTCAACTCATTATTTGAAATATGTGCATTGTCACAAGAAGTAGAATAAACAAGAGTATCTAATTTATTTTTATTAGCCTTTACTTCTAACATGACATTATTCTTATCATGAGTCAAACATGCAATATCCAATCTTAATTTTTCATTGCATTCTTTAAGATTAATATTTTTATTTGTAATAAAATCAAACTTAGATACAAGGGACTCATGATCGGATTTAATTGAACATGCTTACTTTTTAGATCTTTCAAATTATGTTTTAATTTATTATGTTTATGCAATAATTTTTCATATTCATGTGCAAGCTCATCATAAGTAAAATCATCATCGTTATTAGGCTTGCATACCTCACTAGGGCTATCGCCTAGTGGTCCTGTGTATGAAGATAAAGCTCCTTTTGAACTTGAAGCCGAATCCTCCAAATCTTTTCAAATTTCCTCAAAGTCCCCTTGATGTGCTTCTATAAATTTCCACAATGTATAAGCACTATCAAACGAATCAAGTTTGTTAGCAACAGATAAGCCAAAGGCATAAATAAGAAATTATAACAAAGACTTGTTCATGGAAAACAATCTAATATCATTATCACCCCACTTAGATTTCTCCGTAGTGGGTACAATATAAGCGCATTCAATAATTTCTCAAATATCGATATTTGTAGATCTAGCAAAAAGGTTAAATCTAGCACACCATTGTTCATAGAGTAAATTACTAATTCTAGGAGTAATGTTAATAGCATAACCAAGACTAAGTGCACTGTGTATGTCTATAATATATGAGCAAGCAAAATATATAACATCAAAACAAGATTAGCAATAATAAGAAGAATAAGGGATCTTTAACTCAAGGTGGTTAACCCTCAAATCAAAGAGCACCAAGCTCTGATACCAATTGAAAACATCCTAATGCCACTAGGAAAGAACCTTAGAGGGGGGTGAATAGGGTTTATGCTAATCTTATTAGATATTAATGCCGATTAAAACTTACTAACAAATATATCCTAACAATATAGATATACAATAGATTAAGGCAAGGATATATGAACAAACAATAACTAAATAAGAGTAATAGTGCACAAAAACAATCACAAACACACGATATGTTCACGGAGTTCGGTCAACCACTTGACCTACGTCTCCGCTCCTCACCTCGAGGAGATCTCCACTATCACAATCGGATTTTCTACGCTCACCCGAATAACGTTTACACCTCACAACTCGGTTTTCTAGTTCACCGTAAACATTATAACTTACACACTTGCAATCACACTCTACACCCTCTAAGTGTTGGTCTAGCCCGTATCATCTTCCTTAAGTGTTTGGAATTATAACCTCTCACTAGGCTTTACTACCGACCCTACTCCTCTTAGAACCGACCCCATCTCTCACCACATACTCCTCTCGGTGTACAAGTATGATACAACATGTAACTCATAATAAAGCTCAATTATAAGATTTGTTCTCTATAATAGATGAGAACACAATTTAGGCTCACTCTCACAATATCACAATCTAATAACCCAATATATAATGTATGAAATACTAGAAGCTCAAATAGGGATGTGTATGATAAAATGAGTTTAAATGAAATCTAACTCAATTAGCAAAAGAGCAATAATAAGAATATGAAAATCTGTAATAAATTGCTAGAGAAAAGAGTTAGAAAAACTTCTCTATGAACACAATAAGAGGATGAAGATGATTGAGGATGAATTCCTCAATTCACGATGTAAGCTTCCTCTTTTGTAAACAAGCACCAAACTAAACTTGAGAAGAAACAAACTTTAAAACTCTTTTAAAACTTATTTTTAAAACATTCTTAACTACTTCATAAGTGAAATAGTATGGGGTATATGTAGGATGAAGAAACAAACCTCTAAAACCAAAAAAAACCAAGTAAACAGATAAAATAACAGAAACTAGAAAACTAGCCGTTACAGCGTCGGTCGACTGATGAGCTGAATCAGTCGACTAACGAGCTCACCGTAACAGGCAACTAACAGCTTATTAGTCGACTGATGAATCTCTTTAGTCGACTGATGAGGTCATCAGTCGACTAATCAGTCGACCGAATAAGAAACAGAAACTTTTGAAGATTGCAGGCAGTTGTTTGGTAGAAATTTTGTAATAAGAAAATGATGAAAGAATTCGATTTGACTTTATTCTCTCTAACTGATTAGAAAAAGAATATTTACAACTCTCTCAATCTTTGATTATAATTTGAATTTCCTAATTATAAAAGAGATGAGAATTAATCTGAATTATCCCCTTTGTTTAATTCTAGGTTCTTCACGATGATGATGAGATGCCTCCCTCGAATACTCGCGTCGAGTTTGATTCTTATTGATGATCCGAACGTCTTGTTTCATTGGAATGTGGTCTTCTCCTCACGATTTGATGCTATGGAGAATTTGTAAAGCAAATTTTAAAACTCTGAATGAGTTTAGAAGAACTTGCAGAGCAAGTTTGAAACTCTGAACGAGTTGATAACTCAGAGCGAGTTTAAACTGAGTTTAGAAGAACTTGCAGAGCAAGTTTGAAACTCTGAACGAGTTGATAACTCAGAGCGAGTTTAAACTCTTGAAAAAGAGTTCAGAGCAAGTTTGAAACTCTGAACGAGTTGATAACTCAGAGCGAGTTTAAACTCTTGAAAAAGAGTTAATTTAGATCAAAAAATCGGTTAATAAGACAAGGAAATGCTCTAAGAAGTTTGTTGCTATAGGAAGCTCGAAGATGATCTGCTGCCAAGAAGATGATCCTAAGAAGTCGATCTCTAGATCTCCAAGATACTCCAAAATCCAAAAGATCTGAACTCAGTTGAGTTTACTCCTATTTATTAGAGATTAAGGGGTGTAACTGACCCTTTAATTCTCTCTTAAGTAGGGCTGAATGGGGTGTAACCGCCCCCTTAAATAGCTCCACAAATCATGGGGGAAAACGATTTTGAAACCGTTCAGTTCGTGCTTTGAACGAGTCAAACACTAAAAAATAACGTTCAGGGCCCGAACTTTGCGTTTTAGACTTGAAATGCAGAGTTGGGCTTATTTTAGTGGCTGAACACACAGACCGCGCTGCGTTGTAAATCTGAAACGCAGAGTTCGGACGCAGAGATGAACTCCGCATTTTGAATCTGCGAACTCTGCGTTTTTAACTAAAGCACTGGGGATGAACCTTGCATTTTGACTCTGAAACGCGAGCATGACCTCTGTGTTTTGATGTTGTAACATAGGGATGAACTCTGCATTTTGAGTCTGAGACGCAGAGACGAGCTATGCATCTTGATTTAAAGAGACCGTCGATTTGTACACTGGTAGAAAACGACTTATTCCAGGCGGAAAATTCCGTCTGGAATAACTTGAATTCCATCTAGAAAATGTATTCCAGACGGAATTCCGTCTGGAATACGAGTCTAATTTATTTCCGTCTAGAATAAGTTATTCTAGACGGAAATTCCGTCTGTAATGTAATGCAGACGGAATTTTTTAGACGGAAAAAAACCCGTCCGTAATACTTAAGCGACGGAATTTTTCCGTCTGTAATAAGTAATGCAGACGGAATTTTCCAGACGGAAAATTCCGTCTGCCTTAATCAACATCCCAGACGGAAATTTCCATCTGGGTTAATTAACCCAGACGGAAATATCCGTCTGGGATATTGGACAACCCAGACGGAAAATTCCGTCTGGGTTAAGTATCCCAGACGGAATTAAATTCCGTCTGGGATACTTAACCTAGACGAAATTTTCCGTCTGGGTTGTCCAATATCAACTCAGACGTTTTTACATCCCAGGCGGATATTTCCGTCTGGGATGTAAAAAATCCGTCTGGGATACCTGTAAATCATTTTGGAAATTACACAAATTTCACACAAATTGGCTGTAAATCACACAAATTTCACACAAATACCTGTATAATCCAGTTTACACATTTCATAATAAAAATCACATATTTCATAATAAAAATCACACAAATTTCACAATAAAAATCACATATATAATCAACAATAAAAATCACAACAAAGTCACACATAAAAATCACATATACATATCATCTCTCCCATCTCTCTCGTCTGCCAACTTATAATCATCCACATACGCATATAAATTTGTAAACTGACTCAATCAACTCACTGTTTGTTTTTGGGCTCAACACAAACCGATATCCAAGTCACACATGATTATTTTTTCCACAACAAAGTCACACATGATTATTTAAAAATATGACAAACCGATATCCAAGTCCACGAGCATTTTTTCCTCTAGAGATCACCAACAACAATAACACTCCTCCCTTGGCTTAGAAGTGATTGCCACCGTTCCTACAACGAAGGGGTAACAGTGAGCAAATGGAATTAATAAACATAGAAAGAACAAAACATATGCAACTTATCTACTGTTATGGGAACTACAACAACAGAAACATGCGTACGTAAACTATTAAGTGTGCATTCTACTAAATACTTCGATGTTGGTAAAGTGAGCAAATGGAATGAAATGTTAGTGAAGATTGTGCTTTGATTATTTACTCTACATAATTGAGTCAATGCTTTTCTTTTATTTTCCCCCCTTCAATCAACCACTTAACTGCACATATTAAACAGAACTCAGCAAAAGACTGTAGAGAATGAGGTCATTTCAAGTTGTTTGTCTCACAAAAACATTAGTTTCAACCGTTTGGGCTATTTATTTTAATAGTTTTTAAATTTTGACTTCTTTATTTATCTACTTGTTTATATACACATCTCACACAATAAGTACTCAACATCTCACAATGAAATCAAAATATTCTCAAACTTTGATAAATATCCAATGTTATATATTCATACACAATGTTTGCTCAATATACAATAAGTACTCAACATCTCCCAAAAGGAAAGGAAACAGAAAAACTATCACTAAATCCCTGAAAGATTTGGCCCGAGCAAATCTCTGTGCGCTTATGTGTGAGATCACGAGGCAAGTGTACAGATTGAGTGCAAACATCAGGAGACAATTGACGATTAAAATACATGGAACAGATAAACACCATGGCAAAAAAGAATCAATCATCGGCTTCTCCCAGAACATCCATGGAACAGGGAAGAAAGTTGAGCTGGAGCAATAAACGACAGATCTTGTTAAAAACACATTTCTTAATGATTGAATAATTAGAGATGAAGGTGTACCAGAAAAAATTAATACAGAACATGGCAGAAATTGAGTTCAGCCAGACCCCACCATATACTCCTAAATATTGGATAACAATTAGCCTCAACACTTCACAGATAACACTGCCTATCTGATAGCCCACCCCACGCCAGCTAGAACTTACTTCCCCATAAGATGCCACTATTACTCCAAGGGTGATGGTAGACAATAGCATTTTATATTGAGTTGCCCCATTCTCAAAAACATTTTCAAGTACAGCGACCGCTATGTGAACTGCATTAACCAATAGAACAACATTCAATAATTCATCTGCTATTGACCTATAATGTGGTACTTTAGATGGACTAGCTAATTTCTTTTAATGATGAAAAGAATCACAAAGTTGGGACTTACAAGTAATCTTAAGCACCTGCATAAAAGCAACGGAGGTGTAGAAGTATGCACTATTTCTCAGCCAAAGACTCAAAGCAAGAGCTCCAAAAATGCAATGAATTAACAATCCAAATCTGAATTAGAATATTTTTTTCTGTACATCAGTACAAAATATTTAAACAAAACTCAGATATTTGATATAATGAAAGAAAACTAGTCAACTAGGAGAAACCCATACAAAACTGATCAAGCTAGTATAAAAATTAGTAAACTCCTTTAAATTGATTTTCTTATCTTTTGACATCTCTAAAAACAGATCCAACTATCCATACGTTTTTTCCCTATAATTTATGAACGGAAGCATCCTACCTCATATTTCTCTCATCTGGGACAAGATATAACATGTAATATTTTGATCAATAATGAAATAAAGTGAACCAATTAATTCAGCATGCAAATAACATCGAATAGAACTCCATTAAGGACCATTTTGTTCGGGTGATTGTTTACTAGAAACTTCAATAAAAAAATATCAATACTTTTGGCTCTCTTCTGCCTTTCATCATATCTCACTTCAAAGTGCAAATTTATCTCCATATAGCTTTGCTGTACAGTGTACATAAATAGACAACATAAGATTTATAGCTTTCAAAAGATAAACACGTTCTGTATGACAATTTATTTTCTGAAATAAAAAGAAGAGAGAAGTAGGAAAAAGCAAAATAGAAGGACAAGAAGGGAGACTCTATATGCAAATCATTGGCAGTCAGTGCTTACTTTCTATTTTGCATTGTTTCCTTAAAATTCCTATTCCCTGGATGCTCAATTCCTCTGGCCTGAGGACAAAATAGATAGTAAAAGAGGCAAACATAGTGAGAGCTCGAAGGAGATTTAGGAAGAATCAATAATCACCAGTTGAAAGCTACTATAAGTATTGTAATAATCCTGATGGAAGTCACTGGTGATCAAAATAAAACATACCTTCATGACCTTCAGAGTTATCAAGCATAATGCAGAGGAGAAGGCCATTTGCAGGAAGCACAATCCCACTGGACAGGGAAACTTGATTTATTCAGATGATAACAGCAGCTGCAAGTATAAACCAGAAGCTAGTCATTGGCGGTGTATGAACTATGAAGTTAAAAGGTGCTGCATTTCTTCCTTTGGAAGTTATCAAGCATAATGCAGAGGAGAAGGCCATTTGCAGGAAGCACAATCCCACTGGATAGGGAAACTTGATTTATTCAGATGATAACAGCAGCTGCAAGTATAAACCAGAAGCTAGTCATTGGCGGTGTATGAACTATGAAGTTAAAAGGTGCTGCATTTCTTCCTTTGGAAGAGCATTCAACATGAGAAAAGAATAATTCAAGCACCAACCATAAGAAGTGATCTAAAAAGGGAGTTGAAGGCAAAAGGCAAAACACTCGAAAATTAATTGACCTAGCTTATTCAAGGTCATGACAAACATTTATGGCTTCTTTTTAAATATGAATGATAGTCTTCTAACTGTTCTGGCAATAAAATTTCTGAAGTTTAATTAGAACAATGACGATAAAGAATCAATGCTTTTGAAAAGTATTTGGGAAACCATAACAGAGATAAATCTGATGTTCCTCTATTTTTAGCAGAAAAGTCATGTTCTTCCCCAATATTAATAGAACTAACAGGGCCACGGTTCAAATCAATCTTAGTTGTCCCCACTGCTAATGAACTAAGAAACCTAGATTTTCCTTCAATTTCAACCGGAAAATTTACAAAATCAGCAATTTCTTTAACAAGAGATCATGCTTACACAAATTTGTCAGCAAAATAGGATCCCTATTACCGCAAACTCGCCATTGGACCCTTCTCTGTAGCTCTTCTGTGAAAATAAAGGAAAGAAACCGCACTTAATTTCGTCAAAGCTAGGGCATTTAAATTTGAAAGAGAGAGGGAGCCAAGTGAACTATGAGATACCCATATTGATCGTCAGCCCTCTTCAAACCTTCAAGAAATAAATAAGATTTAAGAAAGAAGAGTTAAAAAAGAGAAAAAAGGGGGGAGTTTTAGGGTTTGATTACTGTTCTTGGGAGCTCGATTCTCGTCGAGGATTCCAGTGGGAATGGCTGATATTTGTTTCTTTACCCTAATTTAAAAGAAAGAAAAAGAACCTGATGAAGACGAGGAGAATGGAGGACCTGATGAAGACGAGGAGAACGGAGGAGATGCATATGAAGATGACGTGGAGGCGGCGGTGGGAGCGTAGGAGGAGGAAGAAGATGGCAGAGGGATTTGAGAGATTTGGGTTTGAGATGACGGATTTGAGGGGATGGGGTTAAGGGGCGCGGGGATTTTCGATTTTGGGCGAAATTTTTGGGGGGAAGCGGAAGAGAACGGAGAAAAATATGTTTTTTTGAAAAAAAAACTAAATCATCCAAACGGTTGAGACCATTTGGGCTACATATTCCAAATGGTTAAAACCGTTTGGGGGTTGCGTTTGGGATTTTTTAACAGTCCAAACAGTTTTAACTGTTTGGGTTTTGTTATCCCAAACGGTTTTAACCATTTGGGGGTTGCGTTTGGGATTTTTTAACAGTCCAAACAGTTTTAACTGTTTGGGTTTTGTTATCCCAAACGGTTTTAACCGTTTGGGCTATTTTTACTTGCCCAAACGGTTCTAATAACCGTTTGGGCTGTCCTGTTTTGTACTAGTGTATTATGGGAACTACAACAACAGAAACATGCGTACGTAAACTATTAAGTGTGCATTCTACTAAATACTTCGAATGTTGGTAAAAGCGGAGCAAATGGAATGAAATGGTAGTGAAGATTGCTGGCCTTTGATTATTTACTCTACATACAATTGAGTCAATGCTTCTTCTTTTATTTCCCCCTTCATCAACCACTTAACTGCGCGACATATTAAACAGAACTGCAGCATTAAAGACTGTTACGAGAATGAGGTCATTTCAAGTTGGTTTGCTCACAAAAAACTTATAACAGAAGTGTCGTTCATTCAGATGAAAAAAAATATAAATGAGTAGTAAATCTCTCTCTTTTTTGTGTGGTGGTATG
>NC_033797.1:69284110-69317916 GCF_001876935.1 Asparagus officinalis | reverse complement strand
TACCAATCGACGAATTTGATGTGTGCTAGTTAAAATTTTTGAAAATTTAGAGTTTTTTTTTACGATTTTAAAATTTTGAAGGAGTTTTTAAAAAAAATTTGAGGTTAATTTTGGCAAATTTTAATTTTTTAGGTGTCTAAGGGTAATATCTTGAATTCATCTTATTTTATTTATAAATTTTAGAATTTTAGGGTGGCTTTTTATAATTTAAACTTTTGAAGGTGTTTCTATAATTTTTTAGATATTGAGAGTGTTAATTAAAAAATTTAAATTTAAATGTCAAAAATTTTAGGTGTATCATGGTAACCTCTTGAATTCATCTGTGTTGTTTGTAAGTTTTAAAATTTTAGAATTTTAATGTGCTTGTCTGTAATTTAAACTTTTGAGGGTGTTTCTATAATTTTTGAGACATTGAGGTGTTAACTGTAAATTTTAAATTCTTTGCAAACTGATGTTAATTTTTTAATTTCATGTTTTTTATTTTAAGTTTTGAGACATTAGGATGATTTTTATAATTTTGAACTTTTCAGGGTCTTTTCTGCACTTTTAAAACTTTTTATGGTTTTTTTACAATACTTCATGTATTATAATATGTTATCTACTTGTAATTTCTTTATCTTAACAAACTAATATCATTTTTATGTTTTATATATTTTATTAATATTAGTTTTTTTAAATTGTTAAGCTAAACATGGTTCACATAGGATTAGGATAAGATATGATTATGATTAGGATAGATTAAGATATAAATAAAATATTCAAAATAGTGAAGGGTAATATTGACCATTGAAAATTAGAATTTGATTATAGATAAGGTATATATATATATATATATAAAAAAATTTAGGGCTTTGAAAAATAATTAATAATAATAATAATTATGAAATAAATTAAATAATTATTGGATAATTATCTATACATTAAAATGTACCCGTTGTACTAATACAACATATAATACGCAACAGTAGAAATAATGTAAGAAATTACACAATTAAATAAGAATAATTAATAAAAATATAATTACTTATATTTAAAATTAAATAATTATGGGATAATTATCCATATAGGAAAACGTACCAATTATACTAATACGACAGATAATATGCAACAGAAAAATAATACAACAAATTATATAAATAATACATAATTAATAATCTAACATATTATACAAAATAATTTATAATAATATTAATAATACAACTTATTATTTAAAAGATACGTAATAGTATCGATAATACAACAGAAAAATTTTAGAAATTCTTAGTGCACTAAATAAATTTATAAATATTAAAACCATTTAAATAAATATAAAACTTGGACTTTTAAATCATAGAAAATTCTAAAAAATTGAGAAAAATACAAAGACTCTTTTAAAAATAATAATTAAATATTTAAAATATCAAAAATTATTTTAACTAGTATCAAAAATTCATGATCCTTACATAAAGGCAAAGTTGCCCATTTCAAAGTAAGCTGTAGGAGAGCGTGAACGAGCCGGGTACATGGGTGGGTTTGCATCGGTATTGGTGGTGAGTTTCAATAAAATTATGTAATTTTTTATTTATTAAAAACTGTAACTAAATTTATTTTTTTAAAGGTTTGGTTTTATGAAATAGTGGGGGAGCTAATGTGTGTAATAAAAGAGGAAATCTTATGACCCATTTTTATTGAGAGGAAGTCTCGATCCTTTCGAAGAAAAGCCATGATGAGGTTAATTGATAAGCCAAAGTGTATTAGAAATTTCACTGGTCAAATCACTATATCATCCATTCCTAATGCATCACATCATCAACCGGTATATACACTTCATTTTTCTATTGTTGTCTTGTTGCTATCAACTTATTAGATCTTTCTTGAATGCTAACCCTTTCAATATTGTGTTGTATTTGTAGGCGATGGTATTACTTCAAGTACGGGAATTGCTTATAAAAAATAAGGAGAGTATGATTAGCTCATTGAGTTAGTGAAAAAGTTGAGTGGTGGTAGTAATGGCGGTAATGAAGCCGAAGATGAAAATGAAGAGGAAGGTGAAAGTGAAGAAGATGAAAGTGAAGAGCAAGATGGAGAGGACAAGGAGGATGGTGACAATGATGATGAGATGACGATGATACAAATGTCTAGGAGAATGAGGTTAAGGATGATGAGGGTAATAGAGATGAACAAGGAGTACAAAGTAATGAAGAGAATACTAAAGATAAAGAAAGGAGTGAGAAACAGAAGAATGCTAGTGAAAGTAAATATAGTCGTGGATCTAAATCCAAGAGGAAGGAAAAACAAGGCCAGATAATTGCAGAAGAGCTAGTTGAAGATGATGATTTCTTAGCTATATATTTTTCAAGGACATCATCAAGTAAAAGAGACATCAGAGATAGGACCTCATCAATTAAATGGGTCATTAAAGATAGGAAACATCTACCTGCATGTGCATATCATTCACCTTATATGCGGCTGCGAGGCCGTAATGAGAAGAAGAAGGATATGATTATTGTTTCTCAATTGCAAACGCCAAACTTGAGTATGGGTTGTAATGAAAAGAATGAAGTGATTAATGTTTTTCAGTTTCAAATGCTGGAGAAGAGAAAGAAAGTCAATAGAGGGATTGATTTTATCCCTAAGAATTGCAATTATCCAGCGAAGGAAAAATTAAATAAAAGTGAGAGGAAATTCATTAATGAATTTTGCAAAAAGAGAATGAACATGTATAATTTATGAGACACGTGTGATTTTCCTTTATACATTTCATTTTATGTTTTTCTTCCTTTCATATTACATTTATTTGTGTATATTTTATTTGTCATAGAGATAAATTTATTTGGTAGTCTGTTACTCAATTAGATGTATATCATCTTCTTATTAGAAGGGTAATTTCTGATAGTGTAAGTTCCCAATCTTTAATAGTTTTTTTATATTTCTATATTTTAGTTATTATTATTTTATTATGCATAATTTTTAGTTAGTCGATGGTACGATAGAGAGACATTTAAGATGAAGATTGAAACAGAAGCATGCCCAAAACACATGCACATCACATGATCATTCTTTGTTATGAGTATTAGGAAATTTTACTAACATTTAGATTATTTTTTTGGTTGAATATTATAGTCACGTTTTAACAGAGGGCATTACTACAAGAGAATCCATATCATTAGGTGTTAGCGGGAAAAATTGCCTTCATTGAATTCATTGTTATCTCAAGTAATTGCTTTTTGGTTACAAAAAATCCGGTCTTTTTTAGATCCGGTTACAATAAAATCAAAGAAAAAGAAAAAGATTACAACTTTCCTTTCGAACGAATCATGAGCTCCTGTTTTGCGGTCGCTCGTTTGTGTGGGTTCTTTGCCGACGCCGGGGTTAATCCGTGGACCACCGCGCGATCTAGATCCGGTCGGATCTACACGATTCGACGGGTATTATTTCGCGAAGGAAATAATAGCCGGGGGGGATTAATTCACCAAGGAAATAATCGCCCTTAGTTCTCGGGATCAAAGGCCAGGCTTTGATCCGGAGTATGATCTCGTGTAGATCTCAGATCTGATCCCTCTCTCTCTCGAACTCCTGCCTTTTGTGACGTGGATGCTCGCCGAGAACCAGATCTGAATGTTCAAGTCCTCAAGTCTTCAAAACTCCAAGCTCGATTCTCAATTCGGCAGAGTTTCGGCTCTCAAAGTTCCAACCTTTGAACAAATGAACCACCCCTCCTATTTATAGCCTCTCTGAACTGTGCCCGTTGAAGAGTGAACTCGGAGCTTGAAGACCAGAAGACTTGCACATTCAGATCTGATCCTCGGCGACCATCCACGTCAGAAAAGGCAGGATCTCGAGAGGAAGAAAGAACAGATCTGAGATCTACACGAGACTACACTCCAGATCTAAGCTTGGTCTTAGATCTCGAGATCTGAGCGATTATTCCCTTGGTGGATTAATCCCTCCCGGCTATTATTCCCTTCGTGGAATAATACCCGCATACTCGTGTAGATCCGACCGGATCTAGATCGCGCGGTGGTCCACGGATTAACCCCGGCGTTGGCAAAGAACCCACACAAGCGAGCGACCGCAAAACAGGAGCTCGTGATTCGTTCGAAAGGAAAGTTGTAATCTTTTTCTTTTTCTTTGATTTCTTTGTAACCGGATCTAAAAAAGACCGGATCTTTTGTAACCAAAAAGCAATTACTTGAGATAACAATGAATTCAATGAAGGCAATTTTTCCCGCGAATAATCTGGCAACCACAGTGAGAGCCACCGATCTCGCTGCCGAGATCGTCACGTCGCAGCCGCGGATCTCAATCCCGGTCGAGGAGGAGGTCGAGTATGAATTCGACCAGGCCAAGTTCGAGGAGTACCTTTCATCCTCGTCCGGATCTACCTCCCCCCGCAAGTCCAAGAAGTTCTCCTCCAGGAGAAAAGCTCGTTGGTTTGAAGAAATTCAGAACGCCAACGAAGCTCTCACCCCAGCTGACGCCAAAGTTGCGTCAGGTGAAGTTCCACCGACCTCCAACGAGGTCAAACCTGTTCTTGCCAACGCTTCTACTGTTGAGGGCGTTGTGACTCTCTCAAAGAGATCCCGTCAGAGGCGACGTCAACGCCTTGCGCGACAATTCGCTAAGGCGATGGAGTCTACGGACGGGGTCCGCTACAACGCGGATCTAAAGAACAGGAGAGGCAAACAGCCTCAACAATTGAAGAATGGCTGCTCCTCCAAGCCGCCAACGAACGAATGGATCCGGGTCAAACGGAACCGTTCGACACTCGAAGAGCGGATTCACAAACGCCGCGCACTGCTTGCACAAGCAAAAATCCTTGTGCAGAAGGCCGAAGAATTGAAGAAAGAAAGAGTGGCCAAGAAGCCTCCATCAACCCGCCAAGTGTGGAGGCCGAAGCAGCCTCCAGCCAAAGTTCAACCTCGGGTGAATCAACCAAAGTCGTCGGTGATCCCAATAGCTTCTCCGGGAGATCATGCAGAATCATCCCGAAGGAAAAAGTCAGTCTTGGAGCGCCTCGGTCCGATTCCCGACGAGAGAGGCAAAGCTCCTGTTCAAGATCGTTTGGGCCCGATGAAGAAGCCCCGGACGACGCAACATGCTGGGGGTCGCCGTCACCTCCAACATGACAAAGAGACAAGGGCAGTCATGCGCACCAACTTGCGCATTGAAGTCCAGGAGCCCGCCGAGAACTCACGTCCAAAAAGGTATATTTCGAGGCGTGTGACTTTCGAAAGCCAAAAGAAAGCAATTTACCCTCAGAAGGAAACATTACCGTCTGATGGCGATAATGTTATACCTGAGAAGTCGTGCCAACACACGATAGGTCAAGCAGACGAATTGTACTATCGTGTTGGGGGTACGAGTAAAACCAGGAAGAGGAGTCCCCGAGAACAGGAAACTCAATGCCCCTGTTCCAAAATCATTCGGGCAGTATTGTCTGAGTGCGACTGCATCAAGGCGGTCCCCGAAAGAGTTTCGGTTTTCGAAAGACTTAGTACCGAAACGCCAAAACCAAGGCCTAGGCGTTTCCGACGAAGAAGAAGAGTAGTCAAAGATGGAGAATTTCCGAGGGTCACCACCAACATGACCAGCAGAGGGACAGCATGGAAGCGCCAAAGCCAAGGACTAGACGTTTCCGAAGAAGAAGAACAATGGTCGAAGACGGTGAACGTTCAAGGGTCACTGCCAACATGACCAGCAAGGGGACATCGGCACGGGATGATTTCGAGTCGATTCTGAGAGCCTCCCGGCCTAGAACCCGTCTGCAGTCCGGAACCATCAAGCGGACAACCTATGGTAGGGTTCGAACAAGACTCCCTTCAGAAGATGAAGAATCCGATGCCGGCTCCGCAGTCGCATCAGATAATACGGTATCCAGCGAGGGACAACCCCGCGAGGCACTTATGATAAGTGCTGAGCAAATGGCCAAAATGCTTGAAGACGCCTTAGCTAAGCAACAAGAAACCTTCAGGTTCGAAATGCAGATGGCCATGCAAAACATGAGAGAAATGCATGACCAATAGATCCAAGCATTGACGAACCAGCAAGGCGAGACAAGTCGTCGTAACCCGGTTAATCTGAAAGATGAGGACACAAATACGAATGAGACGCATAATGCCAATAATCCTCCTGTCAATGCAAGGGATGGTAATGAGAATGCTAGCGAAAACACAGGTGAAAACTTGAAGATTAAAAATCTCGAGAGCAAAATCAATACGTTGATTTCCGCTCAAGAGATGAAGAAAACAGGCATTCCTTGTCCATACCCAAGAGAGTGGGAATCAATCCCATATCCGGCGAAGTTCAACTTAATTAACTTCACGTCGTTTAATGGGATGGGTTCCCCCACTCAACATTTGATTTACTTCAAATCACACATGGGGGTTATCTCTGGTAATGAGCCTCTAATGGTGCGGTCATTCGTCGGCACTCTTCGCGGAGCCGCTTTCGATTGGTATCGCCGCCTCAAGCCAGGAAGTATAAATAGCTGGGACGACATGGAGACCAAATTCCTCGCCAACTTCTTCGACGACGACACAGAGATATCCATCGGGTCGTTGCTTGATGAGAAACAGAAAGACGGGGAATTGGTTGATACCTTCGTCAAGAGGTTCCGGAACAAGGCGATGAACTGCCGGGACCCGATCACTGAAGAGTTTATTCTCCAGACTTGCCACAACAACCTCGCGCTGGACGTGTTGGAAGCAATGGGGACAGCACCGTCCAAGACATGGAAGGATCTGAAGGTCCGAGGAGAGCAGACCGAGCGGTTCCTCAGAAGGAAGAAGGCGGAAAGAGGCCAACTGGCGAATAATGCTCCGCAACAGAATTTCATCCAACGGGGGAAAGGTAAGGCACATGCTAATACAGTTGATGCTAATCAAACTTTCCAATTGCAACCTCAGCAACAGCAGCAGCAACAAGCATCACAACAACCTCGGGGACAATGGCAACAACAGCCTCAGAAGCAGAAATCTGCGGAGCCGAGGTTTCCTAAAGTGTACTCCTTCAAGGATGACGAAGTTCCCGGCATCTTCAAATACCTGCTGGAGAACAACAAGATCCAGCTGCCGGCGATCGTGGATCAAGAAGGGGCGAACAAAGTGACGGACCCGAAGTATTGCGCATACCACAGAGCGGTCCATCACCCTACCAAGTCGTGCTACCACCTCAAGGACAAGATCCAGACGCTAATTGATGTAGGCGTCATAACCCCGAAGCCGTCCAAGAATGTTGGAGCAAACGCGGTTTCAATCAGCTTTGGATCGGTGCCCACAACATGGTTCAAACCAGAGCGCATCACCAAAGTAGGAATGAAGACAGTGAACGATGACCCACATGGACAGCGCCAAAAAGGACTTGTGCCACATACAGCTCCAAACGGCGAAATCCTCTGGGTTCACCCCGACCTGATTGAAGATGAACAATGGGCCAGATCGTCATCCAAGAAGAAGTCCAAAGGGAAAGGAAAGTCTTGCTGCGGAGTCTCCCTACTTTCCCGCTCTCCGAAGAAGAACAGGAAGTCTTCGCCACTAGAAGCGGAAATGAGTATCACTACAATTATCCACCACCTAGTGAGCAGGGGGTGAATAAACGGGGACTAGCCAAAACTCTCACGGAGATGGGGGTGATTACGAGCCCTACACCGGGCGCAGAGGCTCGACAATAGCCAGTGAATAAACCGAAGGAGAAGAATCCCCAGGAGGTTCAGAATCCGAAGCAGTCTCGTTTTAATCGTCCGATTGGAAGAGATAAACCAGAAAGCTCGAACACTCCGCACAGCTTCGATATTATGGCTCAACTAGCCAACATTCCAGCACGGATAACGCTGTATGAGTTGCTGCGGTTGTCCAAGGAAACCAGGGAGGCCTTGCAAGAAGCTTTGGCCAATTCAGAGGTGTTTCTGACTCAAATCAAGCCGGTGCCTGAACAGCCAGAACCGCTGAGTCAACAGTGCAACATAGCGACTAAGAACCTTCCCTGCATTACTTTCACCAAAGAGGATATGCAGACGAAGAATTCGAACCACGATCGACCGCTATACTTCATCGGGTACATCGGCTCCAGCAAAGTCAACCGAATCCAAGTGGATCCGGGTTCTGCTGTGAGTATTATGCCACTCCGCTTGATGCATTTCCTCAGCATTCCAGTTAGCAAGTTGGCATCCACGGGCACTGTTATCTACGGATTCAACACTAGCGGGTCAAGACCTTTGGGTAAAATCCGGGTAAAGTGTCAAATGGGAGATTTGAAGACAGAAGTCACATGTTATGTGATCGATGCCGAAACTTCATATGACTCACTATTGGGTCGGCCTTGGATCCATAGTAATATTATAATTCCCTCCACACTCTATCAGTGTTTAAAGTATGTCGACACTGATAATAAGGTTAGGACGGTGGTCGCGGATAAGCAACCATTCAAAGGGTATGAGAATTATTTCACTGATTCTCTCCTTTATGGTAACGAATCCGATACTGAATCATCGGCCCATGGCACGGACAGCGGAGAAGAAGCTGATACCGAAGCCGGATTTGATTACAATGGAGGTTATGTTTTAAACGACATTGTACCCTTTGTAATCAACCTTGACGATGAACAAACGTCAGAGGGCAGTTGTAACTGGCAACTTGCCAATAATGAAATAAATAACGATTTAGAGTACTCCCTGTCTCTTGATGATGTGATAAAAGAATTGTACGATAATCCTGATTTGTATATGCCGCTTCGATCGTCCTATATAACAAAGGAACGCCTCCATCATTCTTTCGGAACAACCATGGTCGTCCCGAACAAAATAAGAGGCGCAAAAGAAGTGATTTACGGTAAAGGAAAAAGCTCCCCATTACCAGATCATTTCTTAAGCGAAGATGAGGATGATGACAAACCTGGTCGGCATTTATCTAAGTATAGCCCAGAAGCGCGCAAGCTCATGGAAAAGCAGGGATATGATTTCACACTCGGAGAAGGTCTATACTTTGATCGAGGTCCTCGTGTTCCAGCCAAAGCGGCATATGTACCAAAGGGGAGACCCGATGATTATTATAAATACGGACGAGGGTTAGGGTATGAATCTTCTTCAGAAGATGAATGCTGCTGGTTAATTAATGACCAATCATCTAAGCAATACAAAAATGGAAATTCGCCATATGCCTCAGAATGGGATTCCGATACCAGTCTGGGGGAAGCTTTCAAAGCCCTAATGGCGAACATGGCTATAGCTGATCCGTCCACAATGGAAGACGACGATCAAATGCCAACGTGGGAAAACCCGTGGGTTCATCACCTGAACATGCAATATGGTGATAGGTTCGAACAGAGAGAACCCCCCACTGAAGATAAAATAGTCCAAATTAACATGGGTAACGAGGCCAACCCAAAACCTATATTCATCAGTGATAGTCTTCCCCCAAATGAGAAGGAGGAGTTAATTGCTCTCATCAGGGAGTATATTGATGTCTTCGCTTGGAACTATGAAGATATGTCAGGGCTCGACCCCAATGTGGTAATGCACCGCCTCGATATCAAGCCGGATGCCAAACCTATCAAGCAACAACAAAGACGGTTTCGTCCGCAGATTATGGAAGCCATTGAGGTAGATGTTAAGAAATTGATCGAATCAGGATTTATCCGAGAGGAGCAACATCCAGATTGGCTAGCCAATATCGTTCCAGTCATGAAGAAGAACGGTAAAATCAGGATTTGCATTGACTTCAGGGACCTGAATACGGCATGTCCAAAAGACGACTTTCCTCTCCCGATCACGGATGTCATTATCGACAATACATGCGGATTTGAGAGAATGTCTTTCATGGATGGGTTTTCAGGATATAACCAAATCAAGATGCACCCAGACGACGAGAAGCATACAGCGTTCAGAACGTCCATCGGTGTCTTTTGCTACACAGTGATGCCCTTCGGTCTAAAGAACACAGGCGCCACATACCAACGAGCAATGACTAAGATTTTCCAAGAACATCTCAGGAAAACAGTCGAGTGCTACGTCGATGATTTGGTTGTAAAAAGCCGCAGCAAAGAAGATCACATCAAGGACTTGAAGACGATGTTCGATCTCATGCGAAGCCATCAATTAAAGATGAACCCTACTAAATCCTTCCTGGGAATGTCTAGCGGAAAATTCCTTGGATTCGTCGTCACCATTAAAGGTATACGTATCGATCCTGACAAAGTGAAGGCGATATACGAACTGCAACCTCCAAGAAATCTAAGAGAGCTCAGAGGATTGCAAGGGCGGCTAGCATACATCCGGCGATTCATCTCAAACCTTTCTGAGAAGTGCCAACCATTCTCTAAGCTAAACAAGAAAGGGGTGTCGTTCATCTGGGACGACGCCTGCCAAAAAGCATTCGAAGATATCAAAACGTATCTGGCGAATCCTCCTGTTCTCGTTGCATCGAAATCGGGTAAACCGTTCTTGATTTACATCAAGGCGATGAACCACTCGATAAGTGCTTTACTAGCACAAGACGACGATAACGGTCACGAACAGGCAGTTTATTACCTAAGTCGGACCTTGATAGGCGCCGAGTCTCGATATCCGATGATCGAGAAAGAATGCCTCGCATTGGTATTCGCGATGCAAAAGATGCGGCATTACTTAGTTGGACAGACGATTTACGTCATTTCCAATGTTAATCCAGTACGGGTGTTTATGACGCAACCAGCCTCTATGAATTAGCGGTTAGAGAAATGGGCCCTTCTCTTGTCCCGGTATGATTTGCACTTCAAGCAGCAGAAGTCGATCAAAGGACAAGCGATTTGTGATCTTCTGGCGGCAAACCCGACCACAGATACGGCAGAAGTATATGATGATTTGCCGGATGAAACCCACGAGGTTAATACTACGTCGCACCAACAAGTATGGTAATTATATTCCGATGGTGCCTCAAGGTCAGTTAATAGGGTAATAACCCCGGGAGGTTCTACAGTTTCCTCCGGGGTTGGAGTTGTCTTAATCTCCCCGGGGAAGCATGTGATGCCTCGAGCTTATTCATTGACTAGTCCGTGCTCCAATAACGTAGCCGAGTTCAATGCGCTTCTCATTGGGCTCAGTTTCGCCAAGGAGCTGGGGGTCGAATATCTCGAAGCTTTTGGGGATTCTCAATTGATAGTCAACCAAGTCCGTGGAGAGTATGAAGTTAGGAACCAAGACCTGATCCCGTACCACCAGGAGGCCATCAAAATGGCCGATTATTTTGAAGAATTCTATATTGAATACATCCCCCGTCTCCAGAACACTTATACGGATGCACTGGCAGCACTAGCGGTTTCACTTGCGTAGCCTCCCGAAATAGAGTTGTTAGTCACAGTAAGGACGCATCAGCTCTGCATACCCATATACGATATGGATATTGAAGAGGAATATGATAGGGACATTAGCGCCAAGGAGGTGAACTCAACTCGAATTGGGTCTGAGTCCCGAGATTGGCGTTTTCCCATCATTGACTACGTCCAGTATGGTATTTTGCCAGAGGATGTAAAAGAAAGAGAATCAATCCGCCGAAGAGCACCAAGATTCTTCTATAATACCGAGACCCATACATTATATCGTAGAGGGTACGATGGTTTGTTACTCCGATGCCTTTCGAACAAAGAAGCAGAAGAAGTTCTTAAGGAAGCACACGAAGGAGAATGTGGTGCGCATCAGCCTGGTCCCAAACTGTATGATCGCATCAGGAGAATAGGATATTTTTGGCCAACGATGGTTCGTGACGCAATCGAATACGCACGAGAGTGTCATGCTTGTCAAATACATGCAAATTATATGCATCAACCGCCAGAGCAGTTGCACACGTCAACCACATCTTGGCCGTTCGAGACATGGGGTATGGACATTGTCGGCCCTATTTTTCCCCCTTCAATCAAAGGTGATCGATTCATTCTTGCGATCACGGATTACTTTTCAAAGTGGGCTGAAGCGATTCCGCTTAGAGAAGTGAAGACAAACAACGTCATCAATTTCATTAAGCATCATGTCATATACCGACACGGCGTGCCAAGACGGATCATTCATGACAACGGTCCACAGTTCATAAGCAACGCCTTCGTCAGGTTTTGTGACAAGTTCAAAATTGAAGATGTTTCGTCAACAGCTTATTATCCCGCTGCGAATGGATTAGCTGAGGCGTTCAACAAAACGATCATTAAAATCCTGTCAAAGCTTGTGAAGACTAATAAACGAGACTGGGACGATAAACTCGGTGAAGCACTCTGGGCTTATCGCACCACTATACGCACACCTACAGGGGCCACCCCGTATTCGTTGGTATACGGATGTGAAGCTGTGCTACCATTGGAGATTTAAATCCCATCCCTTCGGATCGCTCTCGCAACCGAGATGACGACAGAAGAACACCATCAAAAACGTCTCGAAGAACTCGAGAGGTTAGATGAAAAGTGCTTGGAGGCTCAACAACAAATTGAGTTTTATCAAGCCAGAATATCTAGGGCTTTTAACAAAAGAGTCCGACAGAGAAGCTTCAAGGAAGGAGATCTGGTCCTCGCTGCTCGCCGACCGATAATCCTCAACTCCAAAAAGAAAGGTAAATTCAAACCCAAGTGGGAAGGACCGTTTGTGATAGACACAGTCTATTCAAACGGCGCATATCGCCTGATTACTCAAGAGGGCGACAGGCAATTAATACCAATAAATGGGAAGTTCCTGAAAAAGTACTATCCATAGTACATCCAGGATAACTCATTTGCCGGGAAGTTCCTTGAAGAATATTGCACTTAATATTCTAGAGGATAACCCAAAATCTTTCTTTTTACCACCAAAATCCCTCACTGATCAATTTCAACTGACAGTGAGTCCACCAAAAGTGTCCTTCTGGTCCTCTTGATTCTCTCCATGAACAAGAGGTTCACTTTCAGTTCAGAGTCCCCTTTCGATAAACGAAAGAACTCCTTTCTCTTTCTCTTTGGTTAAGCCTTCTCATGGCTATGACCAAAGTTAAAGTTTCACTTCGATAAACGAAGAACTCTTTTTTCAGTTTAGATAACCAATCCTATAAAAGGCAAGTTTATCTAGATTTTCTAGATTCTAGGAGTGGAAATCCCACTCTTAGTTTCTTTTGCACTGGAAATAGAATATAAAATTCTTCCTTTCCAGAATCAAGGAATAGAATATAAAATTCTTCCTTCCTTGTATTCGGGTTCGCCTTCACCCTAAAAGAAGACCGGGAAATAGAATATAAAATTCTTCCTTTCCCGCACCAACCTTTTCCAAAATTTATCAATCTAGGATTCATCCTAGGAAGTTTATCCCGAATCCTAAGCAGGGATAAGTCTGCGCCTAACACGCGCTGCCGGTTTAGTCTTTTTCCGCACAAAAAGACACCAGAGTCTGATTCTGGGGTATTTTATCCTGAAACCTAAGCAAGGATAAGTCTGCGCTTAACCCGCGCTGCCGGTTAGTTCTTAACCGTTAAAAAGAACACCCGTTCACATATTCAACATTGTGGCAGGTTGTTATTAATAACACCAAAATCCATGCCTTACACGCATGGGGAATTTCATCCTGAATCCTAAGAAAGGATATGCCGACGCCTAACACGCGTCGCCGGTTTAGTCTTTCTCCGAAGAAAAAGACACCAGAGTTCGATTCTGGGGAATTTTATCCCGAAGCCTAAGTAGGGATAAGTCAGCGTCTAAAACATGTTGCTGGGTAGCCTATTCCCATAACAATGGCGAAGTCTACATATTCGAAGTTGTAGCATCAAGTCTAAGGGAGTTCATTCCTTTAGCACAACGTCACATGCGAAACGGATTTAGACAATCCGCATAGTAGCCCGACTCAAACGGTAGTCGGTAAAGGCTAATCAAATCCGTTGGAGGCTGGGGGTTAGCCAAAAATCCTAAAGTCAACACCTAACACGTGTCGCCGGGTAGCCTATTCCCGTAACAAATGGTAGATTTAGACAATCTGCATGCTAGCTCGACTCAAACGGTAGTCGGTAAAGGCTAATCAAATCCGTTGATGGCTGAGGGTTTGCCAAAAATCCTAAAAGAATTATGGTCAATCATTTCAAACGGAATGAGGAATCATAATAAAGATAAAGACAAAAACCAGTTCCACTAAAAAGATCAAAAGTCAAAACATTCAGCAAATAAAATCATACATCAAGCGCATGGCCAAAAATCTGCTGATTAAGCTTAGACAGCTTTTCATCATAAGCTTGCCTTAGCTCAGCTCTGATGGACTACTCGTTGGTGGCTAAAGTCTTCGCAGCAACCTCCTCCGTCTCGGTCAGCTTCTGCTTCAAAGATTTCAACTCCTCAGATAAAGAAGTGTGGGCTTGCTGAGTCTTCGCAGCAACCTCCTCCGTCTCGGTCAGCTTCTGCTTCAAAGATTTCAACTCCTCAGATAAAGAAGTGTGGGCTTGCTGATCCTGTATCTTCGTCATCTGAAGAATACTCAAAGTCTCCTCTTTCTCATGGAGCTCTCTTCGGAGCTGGTCTATACAAGAGGTAATAGAAGAGTCAAGCTCAGTGAGTAAAGATGATCTAGCAGCAAGGTGGGCCTCAACTCGGTCCACTCGATCCCGTTGCATCTGAATCTCGAGCTCAGCAAAAAGCCGAGTATCGCGCCATGTCTGTAAGCGAGTATCAAACTCGGCAGCAATGAATGAAGAGGCACCTGCATCCCGGAGCTCGCGAAACATCTGAAGCTCATGCTCTAGGCAGTCAAGATCATCAACAATAGACTTCGCCAGATCTGGGTACCCTGCATCCTTTATTGAATTTATCTTAAGATCAAGGAATGGCTTGAACTGGTGAAGGGAAAGTCCGCCGTGGAAGAGTTTGCCAATCATAGCATTCACAAAGGAGAAGAAGGAACGGATCTCTATACAGATGACAATCTTCTCTGGGTCGCTGTCTGATAATAACTCCTTCACAAGGACGTGAAGCCGAGAAGAAAGCCCTACGCAAAAAGGACCGTCAAAAGCCTTAAAAGAGGAAATAAATGACATTTCTCAGTTGCCCAATCTATACCTTCTTCCCCTTGAGTCACTGGGGGTGGTGGAGGTGTAACGGCTGGGGGTGTATCAACTGGTGTAGTTGGTCCCACAGCCGGCTCAACAGGGTCAGTCTCGACAAAAGCTCCTGTCAAATACAAAATAGAATTTTCAGATGCATCGCATTATAGTTGCATTAGTCAGAAATTGGCTAATCCTATAATTAACTTGAGAAGAGCTACGTACCTTCGGAAAAACCATCCTCGGGATTCTTAGGGAGCGTAGACTCAGGAAATACATCTCCAGGCAACTGGTCATCAATTTGAGGAGAGCCATACATAAAGTGGAGCATAGGAGTGTCCACAAGCAAGCCTTCCTCGTCAAAATCATCAGTCGAGAAATCTGACACAAGAGAATATAAGTACGAAAGGAGAATAAAGAGACTACGACCAATAGAAATGAGTTACCTCTTATGGGTGCGTCAGCCTCTCTATTCCCAAGATCCACGTTTGCCTCCTGCAAATTATCTAAAAGAGCAAGAAGCATAGAGACAATTAGGGAATGCACAAATTCCAAATCATTCAACTCCTTTGTGTATTGTTAATGGTAGATATACCCGGATTCATCGAACCGAGTCCTACATTGACGGTCTCCCTAATGTCGCCAGCTTCTGCAGGCCTTTCTACCTGGTGCGGTGAGTCGGGCTCACCAGAAGATGTAAAATCATGAAAAACAGGATCAGGACTCATCTCTCTCTCCCCATGCTCTCCTATATAGAGATAGAAAAGCATGAGTCAAAGTTCTGAATGATCAAGAGGTTGGTCTATAGGGTAGATGTTACCTCCATCACTGGCAGGATCGTCACTGGCCAAATCCATATCAGATGCTCGCGAAACTGCAGGAGCAACAATCGAAGGTCTCGTCTGGGAAGAAGGACGGAATTCTTCATCTTGGTCAGCTGTGGTCCCTGAAACATCAAACCATTGTCAGGCTTAATAATTCTAGAAGATAAAGAGAAAGAGTAAGAAACTGACCTCGTTCAGAATAGTCCTCGTGATCTTCAAGATCTCCGCCTGAAGCTTCATCAGCAGAATGAAAGATCTTCTTTCCCTCTTCGTCAATCCGACGAGTCTTGTGCTGTGCCCTTTGTGATCGAGCATTTTCCCAAATCATACGAGAATCAGCCTGAGAAGCCTCCTCAGCCTCCAGCTCTGCAATCGGCTTTACGGGGACAGTTTTATTAGCTGCTAACAACCACTTGCAGCTTAAGAAGGTGAGGTTCAACTGCCGCTCAATACTCGGGAGACTGAACTTAGCACCAGTACAGCCCGCCACGGTCCACAACCATGCACGAAGACCGTCCACCAAACCACCGTGGGTCTGAAGCTGCTGACGTGGATTCCCGACATAAATCTGATCATAGCCAAACTGGCAAGTAAATCGGCAGGGTAGGTATGGCTCTATGAAACACTGATTCCTCACCCGAAAAGTCAGATAACCCGGCCTGATGTTCACCAGCCAGTTAAATCAGCCAACGTCTAAATGAGTTCGATGCCACCTCGGCTTTTCCTCATCAATCAGACACTCGCCGTATCGGCCGGAGAACTGCGGAAAGCAAGTGGAAAACGCCCAACACTTGTGGACCTGTAGCTGTTGTCTGACGTCAGGGAATCCTCGCCCCTCCCACTTGCCATTCTCAAACAACTGTAGTAGGGGAGCCACCTTAATAGTAGGAATCTGAGCCGGTGATTCACTTTCCTTCTGTGTAAAAGCACTAGAAATCTGTCGAAGCCCTCGATGAATGTTAGCCACCATCACCGGAAGAAGCGAAAGTTCCTTTTTGTAGGCAAGCTTAACCGCTGGGTAGAGCACCTCCAATGGCAAGATATCACTAGACTGATATGGGACCACGCATTTCTTTAACCAGATAGCTAGGTAACCGGCGAGAAGGGTCATCGGTCGAATCGGCGCGGTCGCATGCCACAAGAATGATTTGAACTTGGTCCCTGTAGGAAAACCACTCTCAGGACTGCTAATGGTATAGGAATGAGCATCAACCTTCTTCAGTAGACTATTAACCCCTGAAGGAGTGAGTGGTGCCAGCTCACAAATAGCCTTGCCAGAATTGCTCTCTAGATTCCTGAACAAATAAGACGCAAACTGTTTCTGGCTCACATGGGATTTAGCCCTCTTCGCTAAAGGTTCAGACTGCGCCAAAGCGATATGATAGTGACATGTGAGGTCCCATAAAGTCTCGTAGCGGTCGGGCATGCGATCCTTCAGCTGACTTAATTCTTGGTTGGAGGGAAAATATTCCTGATATAGCATCTGTCCCATGGGCAAACCAGAAATCCTGTGCATCTCATAGAGGGCCAAGCCCAACTCCCCTTGCCGGGTCAGAAAAGTGTTCGAATCCGGGTTGTAGAGCTCGCACAAAGCGAAGAAATGCTTCGTGCTAACAGGCAAACCATACATGGTGGCACGAACGGCTGCATACAGACCACAAGCATGCAACTCCTCGCTCCATTGGCTCAAGACGTACTTCGTCATGCGAGTCCACCAAAGCTTTTCCAAAGAATGGACCCAACCATAAAATCTATGACGTGTCGCAGGCATCTCCCGTCCTAAAGCAGCGAGGCGATTCTTCAAAGTAGAAGCAGAGGCAAGAAGCTCGTTACGCGGCGGTGCATCCAACCCTAATACTCCAGGATGTAATCCAGTGATATGACTCCTGCTCGAACCAGGAGCTGCCTGATGAGTGATGTAGCTGCAGTGAACGCTCTCATGCTTCTCCGTCAAGCGCCACGACATCTCCCGTGTCACAGCCTGACGCCTGAGCTCAGTCAACGAACGATGCCGAGGAATCTTCGGTAAATATATGAAACCACTGCCAGTTTTATGAAGCCACTGCTCGGCATCAATAAACACTGCATCCGAATCTCTGGCAGAGTCACCAAATAAAAAGTCGGTCTTCCTGAGAGGCTGAATCGAACTGGCATCCTTCACGAGAGGCGCATCTGTAATCAACTGGCGAAGAGCTCGATGTCCACCTTCCTTCACCACTTGGACAACCTCTGTCGACGTGCCCGAAGCAAACCGAGGAGTGACTGGGATAGGAGAATAATTGTCGGAAGTCGAATAATACTCACCACGACGCCCGTACACTGGAGATGAGAACGCTCCAGAAGGATATTCCACTGGAAGCAAACATTTAAACATTTGTTAGTCTCAATTATAAAAGGAAGTTGAACTCATCCTACGAATGGGTAAGATAGAGTCACTGTCTTATAAAGGGTGAGACGATTTGGCCACATTATGCACTTATAAGATAGGGTATATCGACTATATATCCGTACCTTATAAAGCACAATGCAGCGTCAAAATGCCCCCTTTATTGATTTTTAGATATGGTTTTGATCAAGCAAAACATATCTTTAAAGCGTCGATCCTCGCCAAGGAGAATCAAGGCTCTTCCCGATTGCCTCACCAAGGAGAACAAAATGGGGATAAAAAGGACCAATTTGTAAATTTTCAAGAAAAAATGGACTAATTTGTAAATTTCCAAAAATAGCTCACCAGCATAAAAGGGAGGCGCGCCATCAGCCGACGCGGTAGAGAATTGACCTCTCGTAATACGAGACATAGAGACCTGCAAAATAAATTAAGGAATCAGATCCAGAAAAAGTTCCTCTTTTTTGCAATTCTCCCCCCTGAAAGGTGAGCTCGAGGCGCTAAATCTTAATCCTAACCCTCGCATGCGACCCCACAAATTCATAAATTAAATTAAGCATAAAATATGTTAAAATGGTTGAGGATTTACCTGAGGAAAAGCTCGTGGATCCAATAAAAATCAGATCTTGAAAGAGGCTCGGACCACGTGCTCGAGGGGCCTGAGAGAAATTCTAAATATGGAAATTTTGAGGGATTTCTCAGTCAAAGATCAAAGGGAAGGAAGAATCTAAGACAAATATGAAGATTTGAGGAAGAACGGATGCACGAGGGAAAAGAAATCGAAAAATAGGGGAGAGAGGGGGGCCGGCCCAAATGAGGAGAAAAAGACCTCTTTTTATAATGTTGAACCAAGCTTAGTTGAACCGGACCAAACCAAGTTGAACCGGACCAGACCTGGTTTGAACCAGAATTCAAATTGAAGCTGGATCGAGCATCGAAACAACTTCAAATCGACCGAGGGTTCAGTCATTGGTTTATTCTTGCCTCTCCCACATATTCGGAATTGAGAAGTTCCTAGAGAATATTTTTATAAATATTCTTAAGGATAACTCAACGACACTACGCCGGACAACGCGTCGCAAATAAAGACTCAACGCCAACAATCGATGGTCAGCTAAAGATTAGAAAATCAGGAATCGACTTCAAGTTTAAAATTCCGACAACGGTCAGACAATCATATCCAAAGTATTCCAAGGTCCCGTTATACCGACTGAAGGTTGGGACAATCATATCCAAAGTATTCCAGACTCTTCTATAAAAGAACGAGGCTGAAATACTTTGGAGGGGGTATCTGTAGGCGTATAAAATTGCTTATAGGTCCCTTAGCACAGCTCGACACAAACCGACGAACCAACGAGGCGACGAGGTTAACGAATCGCACGCAAGCAACGGAATACATCCATTCGCGTGTGGAATCAAGCCAAGGGTTCGAAGAGTCAACGAGTCATCCAACCAAGGGCAGACTCGGACGAATCACGGTCGAATCAAGATCAGTTTCGGACTCGAACTCAGAAATGGATTTACTGCCAAAACAGGAATCGGATTTACTGCCAAATCAGATCAACAAATCAGAGTCTAAGTAAACCGAATCACGGACTGAACCGAAAACGCAAAACGACGAAACCCAACGCCTAAGGGGGGCTCAGCCAAGGCTGAGCCACCCATGGGTGGCTCGGCCAAGGCCGAGCCACCCATAGGTGTTGGGTTTCGTCGTTTTGCGTTTTCGGTTCAATCCGTGATTCGGTTGACTTAGACTCTGATTTGTTGATCTGATTTGGCAGTAAATCCGATTCCTGTTTTGGCAGTAAATCTACTTCTGAGTTCGAGTTCGAAACTGATCTTGATTCGATCGTGATTCGTCCGAGACTGCTCTTGGTTGGATGACTCGTTGACTCTTCGAACCCTTGGCTTGATTCCACACGCGAATGGATGTATTCCGTTGCTTGCGTGCGATTCGTTAACCTCGTCGCCTCGTTGGTTCGTCGGTTTGTGCCGAGCTGTGCTAAGGGACCTATAAGCAATTTTATACGCCTACATTAGGCGAGACAAGTCAAGGGTCAACAGCTTTCACATGCACGCTTTGAAGAATACGAGAAGATTATTTTTCCTATTCTTAACAGTAGTCATTGGCATATGTTAAAATTGATTAAGTCTGAGAAATTTTTTTTTTATCATTATTCATCACTCACATACATTAAATATCTTAATGATGCCAAGAAGTTTGTGAACAATTTCTTAGCTTGCGTAAGGAAGAATGAAAAATAGAAAATATGGATGGGTATAGTATAAAACCCCGACAGGTTCCTCAACAAGATGTGTATGTTTATAACTTAAAATATATTAGAGTAGTTTTCTCTAAATATCATTATTTTATCTTGTAATCATCGATTGTGGCATTTTCTTGTGTAGGAGCTTAGATTGTGGCATTTTTATGATGGGATACATATATTCCATCATTAATAGCACAACTCTATTCATTCATCAGAACGATTGTGAACTTCTAAGAGTAAAGATCACTATTGCATTTATCTCGGAGGATTCAAAAATTTTGCTAGAAAATGCTTTTACCCGGGAAGTAGACTCTGAATATATATGTCTTGGATGTCCTTATTGCTGAAGTTGTGTAGAAGCTTAGATTTGTGTACTTGACAGTTTTATTTTGTGTTGATTTGTAGTGTTAATTTTGGGTAGTGGTGATTTTGGACGTTGAATATAAATGTCCAATTAACTTTGTTATTTGTTATATGTTATGTTGCATGGTGTGTTGATTTTTGTAGTGGTGATGTGTAATTGTTGTTTCATGCTATAATTATGTTCTTATTGTTAAAATTATGTTGTTTCAAAGTTTGGGTAGTGGAGATTTTGGATTATTTTCATTCAATCTCCATGATGCATTTATCTGTTGATCTTGGAATTGTTGTACACCAGTTTAATGTTATGTGCTTGAGTTTAGTGGTTGATAGATATGAATGATGCTCTAAAGGTTCTATAATTCCTTGACCACTTCTTGGTTAAATCCCAGCTTTATTCAAATCTGTTATGTGCTTGATTTATTTTCCAGATTTTAAAAAAGTATAGCTCTTTATAATAAAGTGTAGCACCTTATCATAAAAGTATAGCTCTTTATGGTAAAGTATAGCTCTTTATGACCATAGTATTGTTGTCCTTCTTATTTTGATAATGTTTAACAAATAGTTTACTTCTAATGTTGTTTGTCTAGTGGCTGTGTTTTCATATTTATTCTAGGCAAACAACGAGTTGGAGGATGGATAGAATTGCGCATTCACGATCATATCCAATGGAAGTTGGCGGAATTATGGAGTGAAGCCTTGCAATTCAAGTTAAAGATTCAAATTCAAGCTTCATCCGTGAGTGTACCAAGATAGAGCTTCGTTGAAGATCATAAGCTTGGGTAATTTAGTTTAGGAGTTTATATTATGTGTGTTAAGTACTTTAAGCTCAATATCATATACACACACATTTTATTAGTTTCTATGTATATATATATATAGTTATATATATATATATATGTACACATTTTGGATTTTGGTTTATCCACAAACAAAGTTTTTACAAGCATATAAATAAATATTTATATTCATACATGTTTGTTTTTATGTGGATAAGTTGGTTTGGTTTAATTTCATAGATATGAAACAAATATATATTCATATTCATACTCATATGTTTCATATGCTATTGTATTTGTGAAAATACTATATTCATTGTTTATAGACTTCATAACAATAATTTATATCTTTCTTTAAGTCTATAAAATTATTTTGTATTGTTTCAAAATATGGTTAAGCTAAAATGTCAAAACTCATATGTTCACATTTTTATGTTTTGGACTATTTTGCAAAATGATGATATTTTTTATTTGGGAGGTTCTTTCTAAAAACCAGTTTTTGTAGCATGTTTATTATCATGTCTATAATCATTTTACAAAGTTTTATAATTTTTGGAATTTATTTAATAGTTTTAAACAAGGTTTTAAAATCAGAAAATAACTTTTAAAATCTGTATTTTCATGTATCAGTTCGCGGTCGACCGTCACGGTCGACCGCGCCAATGTTTTTCCCTCAGGAGCCAGCAGAAACTTTCGCGATCGATCATGGCGGGCGACCGCCCGTTCGTAAGTTTTCACGGTCGACTGCTGTCCTGAGCATAGTTCTGCTGTTTTGTTGCTCGCGGTCGACCGCGAGTTTCCCACGGTCGACCGCCGTATGCCCAACGGCTCTTTTTGTACAGAATCTGAAAAATCTTAGTTTTTGGGGGATTTGGTTGGGGGTTTTGCTGCTGTTTTCTCTTCCTATATAAACCCCTCAAACCCTCTTCTACCAGCAACAAAACAAGAGAGTGTTTTTAAAACAAGTTTAAAGATTTTTAAACAAGGGTTTAAGTTTGGTTTAAGTTTGTTTAAGAAGCTTTTAAGCATTTAAAAGTTTGAGTTTGTGAAATCTATTTCACAAGAGCTTGAGGAGATCATCTATTAGTGTTTGAGCATCCAACTCTTCTCCCTCGTCTCTTGATCTATTGAGAAGTTTTCTAAACTCAATCTAGCTTTATATTTTATATTGTGTGATTATCATGTTATTAAGCTAGTGTTCATATTGAGTTTAGTTAACTTTATTTTCTCTTTGTTTACACACACAACCATTGAGCTTATTATATTTACATTCATAGTATAATTGGGTTGTGGGATTGTATAACTTAGAGAGTGAGCTTATAATTCATTCTCATCCATTGCAGAGAATAAACACTTTGTATTGTGCTTATTGTGAGAATAACTTTGTAATACACTTGTACACCGAGAGAAGTGTGTGGTGAGAGTCAGGGATCGTCCTAAGAGGAGTAGTGTCAGTTGACGAACCTAGGAAGAGGTTGTATCCGAGCACTTGAGGGAGACACGTCTAGTTCCAACACTTGAGAGGGTGTAGAGTGGGATTGCAAGAGTGTGTGAGTTGTAGAGTTTTTGGTAAACTAGAAAACTGTATTGCGAGGTATAAATGTTGTTCGGATAAACGTAGAAAATCCGGTTGTGACATTGGAGATCTCCTCGAGGTGAGGAGTGGAGACGTAGGTCGTGGGGACCGAACTCCGTAATCATATCGTTTGTTTGTGATTACATTGGCGCACTTATTTTTATGTTCATATCTTATATCACCTTTGTATATTGCTTGTTGATTATATTGCCCACTATCTAGTTTAGTTTGTTTACCCTTGTGTTAATTATATATCCTTGCATATATCTCATAGTATATCTCATTTCTAGGTTATACCCCTTAGTTCATATTGTATATTCTTGCTCATATCATATTGTATATTTATCTTGCAAGAATAATATTTGAATTAGTTTTAATTGGCATAAAATCAGATTAGATTAGCATAAGACCCTAATCACCTCCCCTCTAGGGTCTAACAAGTATAGCTCTTTATTGATAAAGTATAGCTCTTTATAGTATCTGGAAATTCTAAAACTTTGTGGAATATATCAAATCAGTTCTTTTCTGAGTAATGTAAACGTGTGATGATATGTACAATGTGTTACTTGTTTAATTATTCATGTCGGCGAGAGGTCCACTCTCAGTTTTCCAATTTTTGTGAAAAGTATAGCTCTTTATAGTAAAGTGTAGCATCTTATCATGAAAGTGTAGCCATATATGGAAAAGTATAGCTCTTTATAGTCTCTGAAAATTCTAAAACTTTGTGGGCTCATATTCAGCATTTCAATGAAAGCAGCAAATGACTTATTCTGAAGCTTATTGCATTCATTATGATAAGCATGCATTGTGTAGGCATAGACGTCTCTCTTCATAATATGAACATAGTCATCGCTAAGTTGTGCTGGTAAACCTTTCTTGGACAAGTTGTTCTTATAATTGGTCAATAAATGGTGGATGCAATAACTGTGATATGAACAAGGGAAGCAATTCTTAATGGAATTTTAAAGTCATTTGTCTCGATCAGAGATTATAAGCAGCTCATCATTCGGAGTATATGGATCATCTAAATTGTATAATATGTCACGAATGCATTCGAGAACCACTCCCAATTGCTCTCATTCTCAGTTCCACAAATGCAAAGAGGGACATGAAATATTCCTCCATCTCTATTCAAAACGGTAGTAGCAAGTAGAGTTTCTTTATACCTATCAAAAAGATGGGTGCCATTCAAGAATAAAATTGGTCTTCATCCATCGATAAAACCTTTCCAACAAACATAATATGAGATAAAAAATCTAGTAAATCTATCATCTTCATGTTCTAGATGGACGATTGATCTTAGGTTAGTTTTCATAACTTTATCATGTACCATCTAAGTTGTTCATATGAATATTTTGCATACCCATATAACTCCTTTTGAGCAAGCTCTCTCCAACACCAAGCTGTTTTATAGGGGATATCAACACCAAACTCTCTCAGAAGCTTCTTTTTAAGATCAATTGTATGGTAGGTGGGTTGTTCTTTTAGTATGGATTTCACGATATTTGCAACCCACTTACGAGACACCCGTGGATGTCCCTTCTCTCCTATTCCTCCTCCAAGACAACTATGTGCACGACCAATTTTCTTCACATAAAATCATTTGCAGTTTGTACAATGGTTATAATAAACCATCCATTCATAATCAACACCGTTTCATTTTGCTATCAACCTTCTAGGTTCATTTTTCAAATAATCAAAGTTAAAATCGAGTGCAATTGAGTAATATCCGAGACTTTGCCTTAGATGTTCAACGTCATTAAATTCTTGTCCAATACTTCTAATGGCATGATACCATGAAATAGGAATCTGAATACTATATCTCTCAACTTCAGGTAATGCATTTTGTGAATTAGATAGATTATGTGATGAGGAAGTATGTTGTTTTGAAAGAGATATGGTAGGATTCCTGCAAACATTAAGTTGCTACCTTATTAGACTAGCAACTAGAAACTTTAATGAAAATTCTTGTGTAGTACTGTAGCTCATTGGCGACATATTATATAGTCATAATTTTTCTTTGAACTACAGAAAATTAAATAAACATGGATTAATTTTGTGAAATATAGAACTTATAATATATAACAAGTTATTACCTTATGTGAATGGTGTTTACCTCTAGACCAAATAATATATCTCGATCTATGTCAACGTGCATCTTATTAACTATCTTCTTCTTGCAACTTAGATGTACATTGAACATTGTTAACACATCAACATCATCATGGACACGTAGAAACAATCTTTCTGTATATGGGACTTCATAAGTCAACTTCATTGGGGATGAAAACAAAGCAATTCTACTTTGCACCTCAGCCATTAAATTATTGAAAGTCCCATTGATGTTCATTGGAATCAAATGATTGTTTCCTCCGAAGTTCATTATTGCACAATACAGCTCTTCATCCATTACTAAAGTTCATAAAAAATAAAATATGTGGGGGAACTTAACTAACAATCAAATATTCCTAAACAAATACAATTCTAATATGCATTTTCTTATTGTATATGATATAATTCAACATTAACATTCAATATGCAATTCTGTACGTTTCTACACAATTTAATTAAATATTCATTCCTAAATATTCGAAGACCAGGTTTTTTCTATATTCTACAGAAATGAGAAATAAATGGTTTTTATTTTTTGTGTCAAATAAAGAAAATATAGAACTATTAACTTTTTAAACTTTTCATAGCACTTTTTAAAGAAAGCATCACACTTTTCTAATGCTCACTACACATGATATATTCAACAAAATCAAAGTTTTTTCCTGAGAAAATAGTCTTCTTAACAAAGTAAAGGTTTTTTCATAAAAAATTTAGACTTTTCAACAAATCAAGATATAAAGATGGGATCTCAATCACTTTATAGTTACCTTCAAATGCCCAATTTGTTATTTATATACCTATATTGTTAATTAAAAGTGTTAAAATTATCATTATCAAAGTCAAATTTACAAGGTCAATTCATATTAAGTATAAGTTACAATAAATAGTGCATGAGGTTCAAAATCCTTATATGAAAAAATGTAATATGTGCAAATAATTTGATTCCCATCACAATCCTATGTAGTCATCATATAATGAGTTAGATAGCTTACAGTAAAATGCTACATCTTTTTTTTTCTTTTTTTAATGAATCTTTCTCATTTGATATAATAAATTATTCAGCACACTATATATCTAAAAGTTTAATATTTGAAAGGCTAAATATAAGAAAATCCTCTTAACTTTGGATGATAATCAAATAATTATGCATAATTTTAAAAATATCAGAAAACCGCCTTCAGTTATTGTAAGAAAACCTTCTTAACTTTGAGATTTTATCAGGAAACTGAAGAAACCGCGAAGAATTTTAGAGAAAAACAGGCTTTTGGGACACAAGGAACTGTTTTGGAGCTGCACGGTCGACTGCGACGCAAGGCTGGTCGACCGCGAACGTGTACAAGTCAGAGTAGGAGTCTGGATTTGGCACGATCGACCGCCGCGGTCGACCACGAGACTCTGTAGGCGAATTTGGTCTCTATCGCTGGATCGCGGTCGACCGTGAGCTTTGGGCGGTCGACCGCCAATCGGGTCAGGGTTTATTTTGTGTTTCCTGTTCTTATTGGATTTTGGTGTTTGTATACCAATACACATTCTAGGGTTTCTTAAGGCTAGAGTTTAGGATATTTAGAGCACAGAAAAGAGATATTTTCTGAGCTATTTGATTAGGTTTTATTTGGAGAGATTAAGAGTTTTATGATGAGATTAGTTTGTTCATTTGAGTAATTTGTAATCTTAATTTGTACTCTTCTTCTCTATTAGTGAAAACTGCATCCCCTTCTTTCCCTGTGGATGTAGGCAATTACCGAACCACGTTAAAATTGGTGTTTTGAGTTTGTGCATCGATTTTGGTTGGATTTTGCCTTCTTTGATCGGCGGTTGGTTTGGTTCCTCGACACGAGTTTTTCCCCAACAATTGGTATCAGAGCATGGACTAAGCTTGAGCTATTTGGAGGAGTAGATCGATTTAGGAAGCTCATCTAAGGTTTCAGTTGGTGAGAAAGGTGGGATTTTTTTTTGGTAAAGCTTCTTTCTTTTCTCAGTTTTGGATCTATTCTTCGTTTGTTTCCACATTGGTTATTGGTGTGTAAAGGATTATAGCCGAGAAAGAAGGTGTTGAGGGTGGTACTTCAAGCGTGAAGACTGTCCAAAGTTTGAATATCCACTCGATGAAGATTGACGTGGAGAAGTTCAATAGCACTAACAACTTTGGACTTTGGCGATGCGAAGTCTTGGATGCGCTCAATGCGCAGGATTTAGAAGATACGTTGGAGTTGGATGGGAAACTAGACGATATTGATGAGAAGGTTTGGAAGAAAATAAATAGAATGACGTGTGGTGTGATTAGGTCTTGTCTCACTCAAGATCTAAAATATGATGTGATGAATGAAACTTCGACTAAGAAGATTTGGAAAGTTCTAGAGAGCAAGTACTTGACGAAGAGCATCGAAAATCGCTTGCATTTGAAGAGGAGGTTTTATCACTTCCAATTGAAGAAGGAGACATCCATTGGTGATCACATGAACCACTACACGAAGCTTCTTATAGATTTGACGAATATAGATGTTATTGTTGAAGATAAGGACAAGGCGTTGCTATTATTGAGTTCCTTATCCGACGAGGAATATGAGACATTCGTCCTTACTCTTATTAATAGGAAGACATCTCTTTCATATAGTGAGGTCACCGCTGTACTTATGAATTACCAACTCGGAAAGAAGGATAAGGAGACTTCTATTGAGCCGGTAGCGGGGGCATTGGTTGTAAGAGCAAAGAGTCCAAACCGAGGTAGAATGTCACAGTCTAGAGGGACACATTTTGGAATTCATAGGAATCAGTGTGTTTTTTATAAAGAAGATGGGCATTGAAAAGCCGAATGCCCAAAATTGAATGATCGAGCCGGGAAGAATAAGGGGAAAGCGATTGAAGCTTCAGAGGGCCCAAAATTGAATGATCGAGCCGGGAAGAATAAGGGGAAAGCGATTGAAGCTTCAGAGGTGAATGTTGCCAAGGCTAGTGGCGACTCGAGCCGGGAAGAATAAGGGGAAAGCGATTGAAGCTTCAGAGGTGAATGTTGCCAAGGCTAGTGGCGACATTTCAGATTCAGATTCTTTGAGCTATTCATGCCCAACACTTTTGTCAGTTTGTGTTGTTGACTCTACTGAGTGGATGTTGTATTCGGGTGCCTCATACCATATTTACCCTAGGAGAGATTGGTTCTCCAGCTTTCAGGAGTTGGAAAGAGGGGATGTTATGCTCATGGGTAATGATCACAAATGCCCTATTGGTGGTATCGGTACCATTCGTATTCAGATGAGTGACAGAGTGATTCGGGAGTTGGTTGAAGTAAGGTTCATTCCTTAATTGAAGAAGAACATTATTTTACTTGGAGTTTTGGAGGCAGCAGGCTATAAGGTGACCTTAGAGGATGCACGTTTAAAGATTACATTTAGGTCCATGATTGTGATGAAGGATGTCAGAAGGAGTAACTTGTACTATTTTCTTAGGAGCACGGTGATTGATAGAGCGCTAATGACTTCATTGGATTTGGCTAGACTGTGGTGTTGTTTGACGCTGGGGTATTTGATTGGCGATACAGTGCATAGGTTGTTGAGGAGTGCGTTGACCTGCAAATGGAAGTCCTTTGAACACATTGGGATGAGCGAGAAGACCGTAGTGGAGCTTGGCACTTCTATCCATCATTCGAGGGGTCTTTTAGGAAGTATTCAGTCAGGCATTTAGGGGCCTTCTAAGGAGGCATCATTGGGAGGTAATCGTTTTTTGGTTGCTGTAGTTGGGGATTGTACTAGGTATTTATGGGTTGCAACCAAGCCCCGTTGGTTTGAAGTCCTAGTAGTCCTCAACAATTGGAAGAAGTGTATTGGTAGAAAGGTAACCCGTAGTTCTAGCTTTGGTAGGGGTCATTTCTTGCATTTGTGCCGAGCTCATGGCAGTTAGAGACACTTCATTGGAGAGGAGATATTGAGGCAACGATATGAAATGACAGATTTGGTGAGCTGTTTCTTTCTGGAGGAGGATCGGCGTTGGTTATCGAGCATTGGATTTAGTATTCGGGCTTCGACATTTTTGGGTCATCTTATGCATAGGTTGCTGACTGCTGTGTTTGGAGATTTTGGATCTGGTGGAGCTGCTTCAGATTTTGGTTGGCATCGGATATTTGGTTACCCAGCACTTGGTCACATCGAGGATATGAAATTTGATCCGATTGCGCGTTTGGGATTCAGAGGCTCGTTTGCCTATCATTTGGGAGCTTCTGATTTCGTTCTGAGCAGGTATGTCATATTAGACTCTCGACAGGTGGAGAGTGTTGAGCAAATTAGTTGGATACTACAGCGGGTGGAGGGTGATGCTACTCCACATTGGGTGGATATTACTCCACATATTCCAGATCATTCTGTATTATTTGGGACTTCAGCTGAGGTGACACAGCATGAGGACCATTCGGTTTCAGATGCAGATGACGCGTTGATTGTTTTGAGTGCAGCTGATAGGCGTAGTTTGGACATGGCCATTGGTTCACCTCAGGCAGAGGTGTTTGGATCGTTTCAGTTTGAGGTTATTGGAGGTACTATTAGTCGCAGATTTGGTGATGATGGAGGAGGGTTGGATGCTCTTCTATTGGATTAAGGGTCTTTGGAGGCCATTGGATGAACTACGTGAAGGCTTGATTCCTTAGGCAAGAGGATACGCAGGCAGTTAGTTTTGATGCAGCCGATTTGGTGAGTAGATACCGACGTTTGGGAGAGTGTTCGCACTCTCGTTTGGGTCTCGACTTGTTGTGCATTGAGTTCGTTGTCGTGAATCGTTTCACTTTGTACTGGACGCAATAAGTGAGGTATTTGGTTTGGTTGGTGTTGGCTCAGTTTTGAAACAAACTTCACCGAGGTAAAGAATTGAAGAAACCGCGAAGAATTTTAGGGAAGAACAGGCTTTTGGGACACAGGGAACTGTTTTGGAGCTGCACGGTCGACCGCGATGCAAGGCTGGTTGACCGCGAACGTGCACAAGCCAGAGTAGGATGTTGGCCTTCTTGTTTTGATGATGTTTAACAAACAATTTACCACTAATGTTGTTTGTCTAGTATTTGTGTTTTCGTATTTATTGTAGACAAACAACATAGTTGGAGGATGGATGGAATAGCGCTTCAACGACGATATCAAATGGATGTTGGCGGAATGTCGGGTTGAAGCCTTGTAATTCAAAGTTAAAGATCAAGTTCAAGCTTCATCCGCATGTGTACCAAGTTGAGCTACAATGAAGATCAAGATCAAGCTTGGGTAATCTAGTTTAGATTTTATATTATGTGTGTTAAGTACCTTAAGCTCAATATCATATACACACACGTATTTGGTTTCTATGTATATATATAGTTATATATATACATGCATGGTTTTGAGTTTCATGCTTTGGACTCACTTGCAAAATACATGAGTTTTCACAAATGGAAATTCAATTTGAGAAATTCTTTTTTTAACATGTTTGTTTTCATGTTTACAAACATTTCGCAAAGTTTCATCAAGTTTAGAATTGATTTGTTATGTTTAATGGAATTTACAAAATCATGTTTTCGTTCGTGCACATGTTCGTGCATGTTTTACAAAATAGATGAGTTTTCGCAAATGGGAAGTGATATTTGAAAATTTCTTTCTCTGACATGTTTATCTACATGTTTAGAAACTTCCTTCAAAAGTTTACTATTTTTAGAGTTGATTTACTGTGCCTAATTGATTTTACAAAATCGTATATGTTAACAGTTTTTCAGAAACTGTAAATTTGTGTTCAAATATTTATTTCTCTCAACTGGGAAAAGATTTTTCCGAAATTCTTTCTCTGACATGTTATACTACATGTCTAGAACATTCCCACAAAATTTCATAATTTTTGGAGTTCATTTACTATTTTAAATTGATTTTAAAAAATATCTGCGCACTGCTACAGTAACTCCGGTCGACCGGACCGGTCGACCGGAAATGTCTCTGGACGTTTCTCAGCTTTGCAGATGGCTCTCGGTCGACCGTACCGGTCGACCGAAGTACTGTAGCATCCGACCGTTGCTACAGTAACAGCTAGTTCTATTTTTTGTTTATTTTAATGTTTTGGGGGTGTTTTTATTGGTTTTTGGGGTTGTTTCATGAGCCTATATATACCCCATGCCCTCATACCTCTAAGGTAACTCAAGAAAAGTTTTAAACAAGTTTAAAGAGTTTTAAACAAGGGTTTAAGTGAGTTTTAGTGTTTGTTTGGTTTGAAGATTATTTTCACAAGTGGAGGAGATCATCTTCTTGTTTGGGCTTCATATCTCCATCTCTCCATCTTGATCTAGAGAAGTTTTTTCTAAACTCAAGTCTAGCTTTTATTTATAATTATTTGTTGATTATCATTTCTATTAAATCTAGTTTTATATTGAGTTTAGTTTGATTTGATTTACTCTTTGTTTGCACACACAACCATTGAACTTATTGTATTTGCATACATTATATAATTGGGTTGTGGGATAGTGTGACATTGAGTTGAGCCTAATTGACCATTGTGCATTGCTCATTTCTATATCATCCACTATCTTGTTTAGATTGTTTACCCCTTGTGTTAGTTTACATATCCTATACATATATCATATTGTATATCTCTTTGATAGGATATATCATTTTGTGTTAGTTTATATATCCTTGCATATATATTTCATCATATAGGATATATCTTATTGTTTACATTGTTTATCCTAGCTCATTTATCTTGTGGTATTTTCATACTTGCTAGGATAACTCATTAAGTAATTTTAATTGGCATTTAAATCGGATTAGATTAGCATAAGACCCTAATCACCCCCCTCTAGGGTCTCACAATTGGTATCAGAGCTTGGTGCTCTTTGATTTAAGGTCTAATCGCCTTGAGTTAAAGATCTAAGTTAGCTTATTGTGCTAATCTATTTTTGAGCTTTAATTGTATCTTGCTTGCCTTTTATATTATGGTATGCATGGTTTAGGTTATGCCATCAATATTGCTCCTAGATTAGATAATTTCCCCTATGCCCAATGGTGTGTTAGATTTAAACTTTTTGTTCAATCTAAACACTTTGATTTATGGGAAATTATAGATGATGCTTATATTGTGCCCACTTTGGAGAAATCTAAGTGGAATAAGAATGATCATCGTATGTTTACAATGAACAATATTTTGTTAGAATATTTGCTAAATGCTTTTAATTCATCTATGTCTAACAAGTTTGTTCATTTTGATAGTGCTTACAAACTTTGGAAATTTATAGAAGCACATCAAGGAGACTTGGAGGCGATCCAACAAGCTTTGGAGGATCCCGCTTCAAGTTCATATGGAGCTTCATGCACACGGCCACTAGGCGATAGCCCTAGTGAGGTTTGCGAGTTTGAATCCATTAATGACTTATCTAGTGATGAACTTGCATGTGCTAGTGAAAAATTATTGCATGCCTATAACAAATTGCAAAATGATTTTAATGATTTAAAAAGCAAGCATGATGTTTTAAAATCCGATCATGAGAAGCTAGTGTCCAAATTTGATGTCATTGAAAATGAAAATAGTATTCTTAAAGAAAGCAATGACTTATTAAATTTGGAAAATGGAAATTTGATTTCATCTATTGCTAGCCTATCTCATGCTAAGATTGATGCCATGATAGAAGTAGAGAACATAAAGAATGATACAGCTTCTTTTATAAATAACTATTTATGTTCTACTTCTAAAAATGCATATGTGCCTAAAAATGAAGATTTGAATCTTATGAAAAATAGTATTTCATCTTTAGATTCAACTTTGAAAATATGCATCAATAATCATAAGAAACTTATGGACTTATGTGCAAAGTCTCGTGCTAACTCTTCAAAACCAAGCACTCACTATGCACATATGTATAGCAAAGTTTACAAATGCTCAATTTGCGGTCGTAAAGGCCACATTGCTAAATTTTGCTATGATGCACACAAATCTTCTAAGATTAATGCTTATTGTGCATCTCATAAGGCTTCTTCATCACACACACATGCACATGCATCTATTTCTCATCATAAGCATGCTAATGTGTATAAATGTGATCTATGTGGTCGGTTTGGCCATTTGGCAAAGTTTTGCTTTGACATGAAAAAGAATTCTAGTTTGCCAAATGTTTTTCATAGACCACATGTGTTTAAGTGTGATATTTATGGTAGATTTGGCCATTTGGCAAAGTTTTGTTATGATTTAAAAAATTATTCAAACTTGCCAAATTTCTCAAGTAGACCACATTTGTTTAATGATGTTTCTCATTTGCAAAATAATTCTAAAAGACAATCTTTATTTGCAAATGTTCCACGTGCACCTTTTAATGGTCAACATAAGCAAATGCTTCCTTTCCATTGTACATATTGCAATCGGAAGGGTCATTTGAGTAATTATTGCTATGACCGATCCCGTGCACCATATATGTCCAAGAGGGTTCATAACCCTAGGACTTTGAGCTTTAATGATAGGGGTCATGTCCCTAAATCTTTTGGTACCAAGAGTTCTTGGGTACCAAAACAAATTTAAATTTTAAACCAAGAATTTTAGT
>NC_033797.1:69243170-69281289 GCF_001876935.1 Asparagus officinalis | reverse complement strand
AGCTCATTATCTATATCATCCACTATCTAGTTCATATTGTTTACCCTTGTGTCAGTTTATATATCCTTGCATATATATATATATATATATATATATTTCATCATATATGATATATCTTATTGTTTACATTGTTTATCCTAGCTCATTTATCTTGTGGTATTTTCATACTTGCTAGGATAACTCATTAAGTAATTTTAATTGGTATTTAAATCGGATTAGATTAGCATAAGACCCTAATCACCCCCCTCTAGGGTCTCACATAGGAGTCTGGATTTGCCGCGATCGACCGCCGCGGTCGGCCGTGAGACCCTGTAGGCGAATTTGGTCTCTGTCGCTGGATCGCGGTCAACCGCAAGCTTTGGGCGGTCGACCGCCAATCGGGTCAGGGCCTGTTTTGTGTTTTCTTTTTCTTATTGGGTTTTGGTGTTTGTATAAATACCAATACACGTTCTATGGTTTCTTAAGGCTAGAGTTTGGGATATTTAGAGCACAGAAAAGAGGTATTTTCTGAGCTATTTGATTAGGGTTTATTTGGAGAGATTAAGAGCTTTGTGCGAAATTAGTTTGTTCCTTCGAGTGATTTGTAATCTCAATTTGTACTCTTCTTCTCTATTAATGAAAATCACATCCCCTTCTTGCCCCGTGGATGTAGGCAATTGCCGAACAACGTTAAAATTGGTGTTTTGAGTTTGTGCATTGATTTTGGTTGGATTTTGCCTTCTTTGATCGGCGGTTGGTTTGGTTTCTCGACACGGGTTTTCCCCAACAGAAACGTCACTCAAAGATGAATTTAGGGGGTTTTCAATAAAATTTTCATACTTAGAGGGGGTTTTTTGATAAAATTTAAAAGTTAATTGGGAGTTTCTGATAATCACTATACTCAAGGGTAGTTTTCTAATACTATATATCAACCAATTGAAGACAATCCATGAAACCATATTAGTAATTAAACTTGGGAAAATTTGATTAAGAAAAAGAGATATAATTTCTTTCAAAAAGGTTGTCCATTTTTAGCTAAATTATAAAAGTGTTATGCTGATGGGTGCACTTGGAGATCTATTTTCTTTTTTACCTAAGGTTACATCAATGAATAAGGTCAAGGGAATAAACGATTTTGGAGGAAAATTTATAATTATTATTTAAAAATATCCACATTTCTGGAGTACCCATAAAAAATCCGAAATTAAAATATGGGTAGATTTTACTAAACTCGCTTGGTGTTTGGTACTAAATCCCCGGTGTCTTCAAACTCTCACTAAACTCCCAATAATTTTTAGCCTGAAATCATCAAAATTAATATCATTAGTTCATGTAGTCAATGACCGAAATACACCTTAATAAATTTTGAAACACTAGTAGGCTTTATCCTTGTCACTTAACCCCAACTATTGTTGACAATAAACCCCAAATAACATATGTCTACAATTTTCAAAATTTAGAGATTTATTTATAATTATTTGAATTTTCAAGTGCTTAAATGTAATTTTGGGATTGTAAAGCCGTTTGTTTCTAATTTACTAACATTTTGCAGGGTTGTTTGTACTTTTTAAATTTTTGGTTTTTATTAAAAATAATTTTAGTGGTTCGTTACAATTTTCTAATTTAAATGGTATGTTTATAATTTTCCATATATTAGGGGAATGCTTGTAGTTTTAAATTTTAGAGTGCTAATTTTCATTTTTTTTTTTTACTTTTTACATGTTTTTTTGTAGTTTTTCATTTTTTTAATGTGTTTTTTTTTTTTTTTGAAATTTTTAATTTTCAGTGGATTGCTTGTAATTTTTAAATTTTAAAGGAGGTTGTTTGTAAGTTTTATATATTTTTTAAGATACTACTTGTAATTTTTGAATTTTTGGGGTGTCATTTACAATTTTATATTTTTAATAATCTTTTACCATTGTTAGATTTTTACGGTTTTATTTTGTAATTTTTAGGGGACTATATGTAACTTTTTTTAAGGGTTTGTAATATCACGATTGGTCAAGAGATTTTCTGTTATATTTAGGAATTTAAAAGAGGTTATTTTTAGTTTTTGAATTTTCTATGTGTAATTTGTAATTTTAGATTTTTAGGTAGCTATTTGTAATTTTTTGTATATTTGAAGTTATTATAAATTTATGGATTAACTTGCAAATATGAATGATTTGTGGGGAATATATTGGTCTTAAGGGTTAATTTTGTCGGTACAAATTTTTGGGATAATGCCATTATAGAGGTTAAGTACAAAAAATAAAATATTTTTTTAGCGCTCAATACTAAAATTATGGGATTTTTTTAAAAATTTTCTTTTTAAAATTATTAAGGAGGGACACATAACATTTTTTTGGATCTTTTAAATATAGCTAGTTATAATTTATTTAGAATAAATAGAGATGTGATTATTAGAAATTTCTACCTTTTTTAATGGAAAGAAATTTCTAAATTACGAATATGAATAGCTTTCATTTAATGAGAATTTTTAGGAACATGTCATCTTCTAATATGATTAAGGAACATACGAGAAATTTGAAAACCATCTTTACTTTTACCCAAATTGATACTCAGCACCTTTAAAGTTTTTTCTAATATAAACCACATTTACTTGCTAACATATTTGCAATGTCACATTTTACCCTCATCTTCTTTTTTCCAAACCCTAGCCCTAACCCTAGCCTCCCCCATCCTCCTCTTCTGCAAACCCTAACTATAACCCTAACCTATGGCCGCCACCTCGCTTAAAACCCTAAACCTAACCTATGGCTGCCACCTTCCCCAAAATCCTAACCTTAACACATGGCTGCCTCCTCCCCCAAACCCTAAATGTAAGCCTAGTTCCCGCTTGGGAAGGAATGGGTGAGTGGGAGGTCGAGGAGGAAGAGGGAGGACGAGAGAGAGGGGGAAGGGAGTTGAGGGAAGAGGGAGAGGGAAGACAAGGAGAAGAGGAGGATGAGGATGCTAGGGTTAGGGTTAAGGTTTGTGAGGAAGGAGATGAAAAAAATAAGAAAATGATGAAGGTAAAATGGCCATTTCATGTATTTTTAGGCTAAAATTTGGATTAGGTGTTACATTGTAAACATGTTAGCAAGTAAATGAAGTTTACATCAAAAAAATTAAAGGTGGTAAGTATCAATTTTGATAAAAGTAAAGGTGGTTTTGATGTAAAGGGGTTGTTTGGTTCGCTATTATAAGGGGTAGAAAACTCAGAAAACCCCTCCACGTCAGATTTTTAGCCCTCCACGTTAGCTTTTTTGTTTCCATCCATTTCTTTGTGCCGCTTTGGTTCGCTCGAATGGAAGAGGGAAAACTCTGCTGAAATCGCTGCCAACTAAGATTTTTTTTCCCTCTCCGATTTCCTTCCCCAACCAAGTGAAATTGATGAAAACTCTGCCACGTCAGATTTTTTTCCTTCTTTGCTTTGTTTACAAAAGTTTTCATTTTTTTCTATGCGAACCAAACACAAGAAAAATAAATACATTGGTTTCCCACCATTTTTTATGTGCGAACCAAAGCAAAACAATCTATTTCTTGAAAAAGTTTGGAAAACTCAAGACTTGTGTTTTTTTACATGGAATTGCATTTCTCTATATCAAGGAAACGAACCAAACAGCCCCAAAGAGCATTCTTTTTATTATATAAATGAGGATAGCATATGGCCATTAAATTTCATGATATCTCTAATTGATGTTATAATTAAATAGATATCGTATAAAATCCAACAAGATATACCAACTATCTTTCTAATTGTGATCAAAAGATTTTTCCTTAACCTTTGTTTGATCATTTTTCATGTCGAATTTTGGTTAACAATTTTATCTGTAAAATATTTGAATATATATTTTTACTTAGAATAAAATTAGAATATATTAGAATATAATCTCTAAAAGGGTTAAGGGTAATATTAGCTAGAAAAAGTCTTTCTAAAACTCACATTCGTAGTTGAATTTCATAATATCTCTAATTGATATTGCAATTAGATGAAACATATTTTATAAAATCTGATAAGATATACCAACTATTTTTTTAATTGTGATTCAAAAAACTTTTCCATAATTGTTGTTTAATCAAGTTTCATGTCAAATCTTGTATCTAAAAAGGTTAGGGTAATATTGACTAAAGAATTTTTTTTTTCCCAAACTCACTACTTTTATAAATAGTATAATATGATGTGATATGATATCATATTTGCCAATTTGATCAACTCACCAATACGACCAGTCACTAAAGGGACAACTTCCCTTACAAGGTCGTTGAGATAAATCGAAATGAATTATCATAACAAACAATAATAAAAAACCATATCGCCCAATAAATGACGAAAAGTGCTACCTTTAGAAAACTAACAATTATAGTCACACAAGTATATACATGCAAATTTGATCAGTTAAGCAACTTGACTGTAGATGCAAAAGGGACTACTTCCCTTGCAATATCAGTTGGAGGGGGTAAAAAGAAGAAGTATCATGTCGGCCAATAATTTTTTTTTAACACTTTCAAAAGATTCATTCCAGCCACAAACAAAACACTGATAGAAAAGCAGGCATCTAACAGAATCATTCAGATCACATACCGAGCTATTTCACATTGGAAACAAAGGTTCATTATTCTTTCCACCATAGTTGTAGTTATATTACTTGTGCAAAGCACCGTCGGTACTAAAAGTTACATTGGAAACAAGGATTTTTATACTGCCACCGTAGTTTTAGTTATTATGCTTCCCCAAAATACTACGTACGGTCCTAAATATTACATAACAGGCAGAAATATCAGCACTCTCTGAGACCTAAACATGAAGTTCTATTGGGAAAGTATCATCATAGTTTCGAACTATTCCACCTTCTTCCCAAAGCCAAGTAATCATACGTTCCAACTTTTTAAAGGTCCCTCGCCGGAAAAAAAAAATCAAATTTAAAAGCCACAAGCTATCATGTACCTATAGTTTCATTATCAAACAAAATAAAGACAATATACTTCTCCTCAACTTTTGGTTCAGACTCAAAGCCATTAGAATTGTCCTAATGCTTAAACCATTATGTTTCAAAAAAAAATTTGCACTAGTCTATCTACGATACAAAACTTGAAAATATTTTTGTTGACAAGCTAAACTTTTTTTAACCAAATGTTTAAACATTTTTTTTGTTCATTCACACTAATTTACATATATTGCAACTCTTGAAAATATTTTTATCCACAAATTAAAAAAGAATTTTCTACACAAAATACTTAACCATTAATTTTCGATTTCATCAAACAAATACTGCAGCAACGCGCGGGTCAACTTTGCTCATTATTAACGAATATTTTCAAATTTCAAGTGGTCTATGCTCGTTTTCGTACAATCACCATTCCATCTGAATCAGACCCTGCACCAAAATAATCACAGGCAACTCCAAAGAACCACGACCCTGCACCAAAATAATGCAGGACTTGCAATGAAAGGAGATCCGTACATCAAGCTTATGAAACAAATTTTGAAAATTACAACCCCGGAGCTCATTCACGCAAGCATGCTTTGGCTTAGTCAAATCATAGAAGTAAAACATTTGAATCCTCACTACTAGAAACTTTCAATAAAGAAGCTTTAAGAACTAAGTTTCCGAAGCCATTTTTCATCTTTTGATTTCTTACTACTAAATTGCACAGTAAGATGTCTGGTTTTTTGGATTTCTGAGTAAAAAAACTAAACATGTATAATACTCACGATCAATAATGGGTGACTGGACCAATCTTCCACAAGATATTTGGATGCTAATTGCTTAAAAGTTTAGTCTTCATCGTGATCTGAACTTACATACTTCTGTCCATGTACATGACAACCACCACACCCTATGCTCCCTATCAAGTAAAAAAACCCACACTAGAAATTTCTGTGGTTTCTCCGCAAATTTCTTACATAGCATTAATCTCCTTGAACTTAATGGTCGACGGATTTGTGGAGCTTCTAATGGTTAGTTGGTGACCTTGGATGACAAATTGAAGATTGAGCTTCTTAATCCATACTCAAAGACGAAATTGAAGCTTCCACAACATCTAGCCATAAGTTACAGTCAATGTTTTATATACCGATCAATCTACATGCAAAAAGTCATTCCGACAGAGAGCCCCAGAGCACCAGTTCAAAACCAAGCATGTTTTGCTATTTCTGTCTATTGTATTATAAGGTCAACGGAAACTAGCAATCTGCTGAGTTGGGGATAATAAATGGATCGACATAGAGAGCAGGGAACCGATCAAATTTTGAGATGTTGCATGTTATAAAGGAAAATTATTTGCGGAATAGGGTTTCCACTAGCAGTTGTTGATGTTCTTCAAGGCTTTTAACAAGATCACAACAGTTAATGCTCCCAAAGATCCACTTTTGGTAGAGAAAACTGTCTACCAAAAATAGTTGGTCAAATCAGTAGGTGACTTATTACCGGTGCTGAGAGTTTCAGAACTTGCAAACAACTTGGAGAGACTTTTTTTCCCCCCCCCTAAAGACGTCCATGTTTCATGTTTATAAAATGAATGGAAACATAATAGGTTGGACTGAGTTTCCGTACAGGAATTCTGTTATCATTCTTTTTTAACAGAAAGGCTTTCTCATTTGTTGATTTTTCCTCTGCGCTCGCAGTTTTTTTCTTCTCCAGTGTTTCTCTATGCATATGCAGTTTGACTTTGTCTTTGCTCCAAACTGTGCTGAATGAAGATGGACAGTCACATGTTACTATACTGTATTAGTGTAGTGGCAGAACGCAGCAAAATTTATAAAATCTTATATCCTTCATCATTGCACCGAGCCTACTATTGAATATCAGCCAGAGATGCAAAACATACAGGCTGCTGGATTTGAATTCTCATCGTTGCATATCATAAATAATCTGTTCTAATTGAATTTTTCCTAAGCAGCATGCCCACTGATAGTATATGCCGACGGTAACCTGCAAGGACCATTCTCAATACACAGTGACAGAAAAAGACGATCACCACCGCCACTACTCGCAGCATCATCAAAAACTCAAACAGCTTACAACATAATCAACATCGAATTCGCATTGAAACTTTAAAATCAACCCCCCCCCATTTTGTATCACTACCGCAATTGCACAAGTACGTATACCAACTTTCTAACAGCAAGGAACAACTTCCTCACCAAATGATTAACACTAAAAGGAATAATGACCATTGCCAGGGATAAAAGACAGAAGCATCATCACAGATTCAAACAGTTAAAAGTAAAATTGTTAACACATCCACCTTAAAACATAAAACTCAAATCAAATTGGTATCGACAGACTCCATAACATTGTTGGACATCATAACAGAATAGAGTGTAACAGTATAAGCCTGTTTCATAAGAGTACCACAGTATATGCCAATGTAATCACTGCAAGGTGCACTTCACCACACAAAGATCAAAGAGTGAGCAAAACTGCCACTACTAAAAAACAGCAGTATTATCACAATTTCAAACAGTATAAACAATGCTCTCCAATTGCCTGAAGACAATTGATAAAGCTTCGCATTGCATCCACACATCCCACCCTGCCGAAATACATGTAGAAATTGAAGGATCAGACTTCCAAGTAAATATCATTAGGAACAAGCAGAATCTAAAACAACTTACATCGCCAAATCTCCGCTTTGCAAGTCAAACCAGCTTATAATAACTTTTGCAGCAAGAATACCTTGTTGATTCAAAGTTTCAAGAATCATAAGAAAAAGCATGATTCAAAGTTTATCTGAAGGCAAAAGTTTTGAACGGATTTAATAAGTTCTAGCTGAAAAGCTTCTTCATCATCACAAACTGTCTCTAAGTAGAAGCTTTTACCTGCAAGTACAAACTGTCAGGATACATGGCTCCCATTTGCAGAGTAATAAATGGGAAGTACAATCTAAAAGTAATGATTCTCAATTATAAAAACAGTTATTTAAACTGAAGAAAATATGATGTTTGCCATTTTGAAGAATCAAATGTCATTATTGCTAAGACTAAGGCTTGCTGCGAAAGGTATAATCTTCACTCTCCATTTTACATGCCAAAGTATCCTCAGTCTTGAAATACTATTGTTAGATTGCATCATATTGTGGGATTCGCTTTCATTTCCCAAATGTTGTCCTACCGTGGGCCATCCAATCTATATAGCTCACTTTAAGACAAACTTTCCATTATGGAAATACTATCTTCAAACTCATGTTTTATATTCTCAAGATTTTTAAGAGAACCAGTGTACATACTATAGTGTCCATACTCTATGCAAGCATGGAATGCAGTGAAGGAATGGCTAATTTTAGTTGGAAATCATGTCGTTGGAACTACGTTATTGGAGTTCCTAATCAGATCAGGTAAGAGATCTAAGGCAAAGTTATAACGTTAACTCTTTAATATCTTTGATGTAAAAGGAGTTCCAAGATAATTACTTAAACAAACAAGAGACCATATTGTTGTTAAGAGAGGTATAAAGAATGCAATTTTTACGGTTATCCTTAATGGCAAATTGGATTACGACAGCAATAAATAGTTAGAAAATTAGTAATTATTCTTATTTTGATGTAACTTAATTCTTATGAAACTCTGATTTAACTACTATAACATTCAACTAGTGAATGAAATAAAATCATCCATATTGACTCATAAAAAAAGTACGAATTATCTTTAGTACCTTGGTATTGACAAACTTTTCCCGCTTATCGACAGCAAGTGAAGACAGCTCCTCCGGACAAAGAATTACTTCAACTATAAATGGAAGAACCTAGCTCACTGGGTGTGGCTGAACCATCTCTCTCACCTCAGCCAACTTGGTAGAAAGTTCAGTTGGTTGCAGCTTCAATAACTCGTCCTTCAAAAGACAAAGCCTCATCTGGGTGACCAGATCTTCATATTCAACATTGCTGAAGAACTACAAAACATGAGGAGCAAAAGTGACAACCATAAAGCCAATTGCATACGAACTAAGAACTTACTCAAAATGGGTGAAGAAATAATTCATTCTCAAAAGTTCAATCAAATATCCAATGCTATTGTACTTCATAAACTCCTTAAAAAACTCTTTCGAAAATGTGATTGCAAGTTGACTTTCCACAAACGTTTCCACCAACAAAGGCTTCAACAAAGCTCCTATAGTAAGTCATGAAAGCTTCTTAGAAAAAGAAATGGCTGCAAAAATAGCAAATCTAGTTCGATCCAGCTCTCCAAACAAACCAAGTGCTTCCTGAAAATTTAGGACAAATGCGTCCAAGGAATCTTCCAAGGATGACCACTTTCTAATCATCCTTTGAAGAAACAGCACCATATTCAAAATAGATGTGCTTTTAGGATCACAACCTAAAACAAAAAAAGAATGTTCCAAAGGGCCCGGGCTGGTATTGCATCCCAAAAACAAAACCTGTAAGAAAAACATAAAGTTGTAACAACACTGTATAAACCTAGCTATACTTCAAAGATTTTTCCGTTAAGAGGCAATTCTTTGCAATTTACCTCAATAAAAGTATCACCATTGTCAGCAAGAGGAAGTAGACCAGTCTCGTGATCAATAGCCACATCATCCTAAACATAAATAAGCAAATATTTATAAATTATAACACAACAAGTAACAATGCTTTAAAAGACATTGCACTATGATCTACAAATAAAAAAGAGCATTTCATATTAAGTACCAAATTCTCTTTATTACGAACAAATAATTGCACAAAATCAACAACATATTTGGTCTCATCAAACGAGCGACGTGCGCGCGCACACACACACATCAGAATATAAACGCGCGTGCACACACATTTCATAATTAAGGTTTCTCGATAATTGCTCATTTGATGTGTGTGTGCGTGCGTCGCTCGTTTGATGACACTAAATATGTTGTTGATTTGGTGCAATTATTTGTTCGTAATAAAGGGAATTTGGTACTTAATATGAAATGCTCTTTTTTATTTGTAGATCATAGTGCAATGTCTTTTAAAGCCTTGTTACTTGTTGTGTTATAATTTATATATATTTGCTTATTTATGTGTAGAATGATGTAGTTATTGACCTCGAGACTGGTCTACGTCCTCTTGCTGACAATGGTGATACTTTTATTGAGGTAAATTGCAAAGTATTGCCTCTTAACGGCAAAATCTCTGAAGTATAGCTAGGTTTATACAGTGTTGTTACAACTTTATGTTTTTTTACAGGTTTTGTTTTTGGGATGCAATACCAGCTCGGGCCCTTTGGAACATTCTTTTTTTTGTTTTAGGTTGTGATACTAAAACCACATCTATTTTGAACATGGTGCTGTTTCTTCAAAGGATGATTAGAAAGTGGCCATCCATGGGAGATTCCTTGGATGCATTTGTCCTAAATTTTCAGGAAGCACTTGGTTTGTTTGGAGAGCTGGATCGAACTAGATTTGTTGTTTTTGCAGCCATTTCTTTTTCTAAGAAGCTTTCAAGACTTACTATAGAAGCTTTGCTGAAGCCTTTGTTGGTGGAAACATTTGTGGAAAGTCAACTTGCAATCACATGTTTAAAAGAGTTTTTTAAGGAGTTCATAAAGTACAACAGCATTGGATATTTGATTGAACTTTTGAGAATGGATTATTTCTCCACCCATTTTGAGCAAGTTATTAGTTTGTATGTCAATTATGCTCAAATTGCAGCTTTGAATATTCATCTTCAACTTTCTTAAACTCAAAACATGCCCCTCCATGGGATGGTGGGCCCACTTTTCAGCAAGTCAATTAAATGATTCAACAAAGTTAGCTCTTTCATCAGTTTTCAAGTAATAGCATAATTTACTTCAACAGCAAGTGGACCATTAACTTTCTTCATAGAACTTAAAATCTTCATGGTGTGCGGATCTTTTGCTAGATCTGGAAAGAATTTACCAATAAAAGGGCAGCTCAATAGACATTTTACATTACAAAACCGCACACCTTCTCGTATTAGTTTCTTCAACTCTGACATAAAAATAATTAAATGTATTAATATGCATTTTTACTAAACATGTTAGAAATTAGCTTAAGTAAACAACAGTAAACATTTCCTAAACCAAGTAATAAAATTACTTAGCAATTGAATTAAAACACAACAAGATAGTGAAGTACGATAACATATTACAAGAAAAGACAGTTTATATCTTCTATCTCAACAGTCCAAAATGATAAAACAAATAGCAAATCCAATTAGCCAATTGTATTACTCTACTTCAAGCATTATAAGAAGTACACAATCATGAACATAGAACTTCCAACTTAATATAATTTAACTCAGACAAAGTTCAGATGAACAACCTTAGTGATTTAAACAGGAGAATTGACAAATATTTTCATTATCAAACCCAAATTACACATACTCAACGATCGTAACAGAAATCCATTAAGGTTTTTCCTTTTCTAAAGGATCACAAAATCCTAAAGAAAATAAGCAATTCAACTGAAAAAAACATAATGAAAATACAATTCAAACATCTTGAAATATTATTCCATAAGGGTTATTAACATTCTAACTAAATGGAAATGCAAGGAAATCACAGAAAAACACAAGAAAACCACGAAACCATAAAGTTACCGTAAGCATGTTACAAAGGATCACAAAATCTTAAAGAGATACTATGAAATTCATAAACCTAATGCATATTCGAACCCAAAACCCTAACTCCATGGGATTGTACGCTGTAAACAAAACACCTTACGAAATTATGAATGCATAAATCGAGGGTTCTGAATAAATCTAGGGTTCTAGATAAAAAAAACTTACATATTATCCATTGTCGTGGGATTCGAACTCTTAGAGGCCAAGATTATTTGAAGAGGCTCTAGATTTTGATTCTCGCTCATTTCTTATGAGAAATTTGAAAGATTTTAAGCAAGGGTTTTGATAAATCCACTGAATAGATTAAGTTGCGGGTTTGTACAATGGGCGAATTTTCTTTAGGCCGTAGGTTTCTTCGGGCTGAGTGACTTTTCTTTGGGACGTAGGTTTCTTCGGGGTTTGTTTGGGTTCAAAAACTCTTGGCCTTATTTTTGTAACATATGCAGGGGAAATTTTTAAAAAATAATATTGTTAAAAAAATTTAAAAAGATTAATTATTTTTGGGCTGTTAATAGGAATGCAAATAATGTACACTTATGGTCAGATCTTTAAAAAAATGATGTAAAATAATTTGGAAACACAATGATGTTAAATTAAATTGATTTTTTAAAGAAGAAAAAAGAATGTACTAAAATATACATAGAAGTTTTCTTTTTCTAGATGCTCGCTGAAAACAATATTGCTTTAGTTATTTCAAAAATAGTATAGGAAATAAAGAGGTAAACTTTAAAAAAAGTTATAGTAGAGCTTGATAACATCTAAAATTTTTAAGCATCAAAAGAATGATATTGATCATTTATAATTTACACAGTTGTACAAAAATGTAGAGATTAATTTTGCTTAAAATTTTAATTTTGCTAAGACAGACATAGTAACGCAAACCCATGGCAAAGATTGCAAAAAATGAAACCAACAAACAGAGAATGACGGTAGATAATGAAGGGATGAAGAGAAAGTATGGAGAGGGGGCAGAAGGCAAAGTTGAAGAACGCACAGACGTAGACATAGACGGGAGGAGAAAAGAAAAGCAAATAAGGTAATGCAGTAGGCTATATCTTTAAATACCCAATTTAAGAGGTCTCTAATTGTGGACCGGGCTTAGGATTTTTGGGTTGATATCCAATCCGAAATCTCTAATCGAACCAGCTGAATGCAACTAGCAAAAAAAACGTAACTACGGTTAGCTCGAGACAACATGAGCCAAGACATGGGTTTGGATTTCTAAAATGTTATTTATTTCATTAATATTTTGGGATATGTAATCCTATTATTTGTATTTTGTTTGTTTCAAACTCAAATTGGAACATTACAAATTTTAGAATTTGAATCTTGCATAAATCCTCTTTTAAAGGGGGGATTTCACAAATGCTATAATATATTAGTTTTTTATTATTTGGGTATTCAATATCCCCAAATTTATTTTGAATCAAACAAAGGTTATGAAATCCATAAACTCAAAAAACCCTACATTTTCATCCTAGAATTTGTAATCCACCCCATATCCCAAAAAAATGTTGAAACAAACACCCCTAATTTTGGGGGAATGAAATAGGCAGGATCCAAAAATTAAAACCACAAATGCAACGCACCCGCTCACACATTAATGAATTGGCAAGGAAGTGACTATTGGCAAAGAAGTGACTATTCATAATGAATTGGCAAAAAAGTGACTGTTCATAAAGTAAAAAAGAAGTGACTTGGGATTGAGTTGATGGAAGGCTGGGCCCGAGGCTATATGAGCTCAAAAGTTTAAAGCATTTTTAATGTCGTGAGGCTTTGGACGAAGCGTGAAAGAAACATTTTGTGAAGCTCGAGGAGGCTGTCACACACAGCGCGCAACGGATTATTATTTTATAATATGTAATTTTTACAGAGATGAAGGGTTAAGTTTAGATCTAATTTATTCATAACAATGAAATCAAGTTAAGAGGTGCGTTTAGTCCATTTCATATTAACTAACTACGAGGTTAAGAACTTATCCTGTTAACATTCAACAATAAGCTCGACAATTTTGAATTGCATGAAATATTAGCTCTTTGACTTAATTTCAGCACTTAGTAACTGACCACGTATAAATTACTTAAGTTTCTATCTAGTAACGAAAGTATAAGATCAAATTAACCAAAAGGATTTAATTATTAAGAGTCTTGCTACAAACTTGCTAGGAAATAGAATGGTATCTATTATCTACTACAAGTCCATTATGGTAGCCAAAGAAAGCAATAACCCTAAGTGCCATTTCTAATTTGTGAATTTATCAGTTATTTTATCATATGCTAGCATTGTATCATGCTCAAATGTATGTTGGCTATCTAGTTTTTCTGTGAAAATAATTTTGAACATGCAAATTGCAATTAAAATTGTGTCTATTATTAATCAATTTTTCTAAATAAATTATTTTTCTCACCAACTATTTTTATTTATATATATTGTGAAATGAAAACAATTTCATAATATTAAAACATATTTTCTTTATACATAACGTACATGCTAATTATATCAAGAAAAATATATAAATGCTAAATGCACCATTTTTCTTTCGTAATTTCTGATATTTCACTCTCATACGAGTCTTATATGGGACTGTGGGTTCATTTACAATAATGAATAAAATCAGTGAGCCTAAATACCCCCATAACGAGGACTAGGCTCGAGGTTATTCGGCCGTGTGCATCTAAGTTAATAGATCCAAAAAATCAAATCCACTCTTCAGGATGTATTGGGCCCTAGGCAGTAAAAGAAAGTTACCGTTGATTTGACTTGGGAAAAAGTGAGATAACAAAGAATTCATTTCGTGGGGCCCGAGACACGTGAACTCTGATACCGATATAAAATGTTACTAGGGGTGGAAATGAATCGAATCTGAACAAATAGCGTCTTATTCGAATTCGGCTCAAATAGCACTATTCGTGTTCGAATACGACTCGAATAATATTCAGAATTCGAATTCACTTCATTTAGTTGTGTACGTGTTCGGTAACTATTCGCGAACATTCGATCAACAATATTTCATGGTTTTGATATCAAGTTATTCATCAACTATTCGATATCTATTAGTCGATTATTCGAAAATCAATATATTTGGAATCTACAACAACATAGAAATTACCAAGTTACCAACTTACCCAGTAGGTCAGTATCACATTACTATTCGAATTCGACTCGAATAGTACATAAATCAACATGCATCATGTTATGAAAAAATCGTTTTCAATTGCATAAAAATCAAAACAGAATAAAAATACTTAATTTCACACTAAAGCAAGACCCAAATATCTTGATTTCCCATCATAAAATCATAGGTCATGAACGATTTTTAACATTAAATGATGTTGACCAATTTTAACAAAGTGGTCCCTAATAATGGATACCTAAACATCAAGTTCCAATGAGAGTTTTTTGCTCCAAATCTTTCCCAAATGACATTGTCTCTGGTTATAAGTTCTTTTTTATCATAGGACATAATTTATGGATTTTATGTGGAAGCTGATCTCCATTAGTTGAGTTTATTTTTACAGGGTGACATCTTTAATAAGTAATTCATAAATGTCTCTTCGATTTTCATTCAGTCCCATCTGTTTCTTTGTCATTGAGATTTCTTATTTTCCTTTCAGGTGCTTCTTCTTTGGTGATACATCTTCAAAAAGAGATCCCAATGCTTACTTCGATTGTACCTTCAGCTTATACGATTACTTTCTTAAGGAATACTCAGTTGAAGCGCACCTAACCGCCCAATCACGAAATCCACATTCATCAATATGATATTTGTTATCTGAGGACAAAGTTGTAGCTTTATTTATCATACAAAGCACACAACTTCTCTCAAGTTCAGAACTTCTAAAGATACTAGTAGCACACAATGATTTATGTCACTTGCCTAACTGCCCAGTCACTTAAGCATACTAATGACTCCTATTGTTAAGGTCGAGCAAATCAAATGACCATCAGAGCATCATTGATAACTAATGGTATCACTAATGATTTACGTCACTTGCCACAGAGAAAAACATTGAGCCGGATTATTAGGTAGTAAAGAAAGATGAGAGTTCACCTCTGACGATTAAATGAAGCCGATTGAAATTACAGATCCGCAAGGGATGAGATCAGATCTCGTGCAAAATTATCTGTAAAAGGCATAAAGAAGTAACCTTTAGCAATTAGTATAAATTAAAAATCAAAAATAATGGTGACTTTAAGCTTCAACCAACTTACATTTTGATGACTCGAGAGGGACAGTCGAGGGAGGAGTAAACTACGATCTTCGAGGGACGACGAGCTTCAAGGGATGACGAGCTTCGAGGGAGGAGTCGGCGACGAGATTCGAGGGACGAGTGAACGACCAGCTTCGAGGGAGAACAGTGAAAACCCGAGCAGATCTGAAGAAGGAGAGAGAGGAGAGAGGAGCCGGTCTTTGGAGTCAGATCTGAAGGAGGAGGCTGAAACAGGAGAAAAAGTGAAAACCCTAGGTCTAGAATCCACTCTTACGTATTTATAAGGGTGATATTGTAAATAAAAATCTGCACAAGTAAATTTGCAATAAGTTCAATGAATAGGACTAAAATGCAAAACTAATCAAATAGTTAATGAACTCCCGAATCGAACTTACACTTCGTTAAATTCTATTCATTTATAAACCGATTTCGAAAAATTATTTGTTTGGTTCTAAATGAACTGTTGAATCGAACTTGATCGAATACCTCTACGAATAATAACTGAACTATTTATATTAATTATTTGGTTCACTTCCACCCCTAAATGTTACCTTTTAATTGTTAGCTTAAAGGGCATGTTCGTTGTTTTCCATAATTACGAGGAAATATGTTTCCTTTACTTGTTTGTGTTTTATTTATTTTCATGTAAAAATATTTTTTGTGTTTGTTTCATCAAAATATATGGGATATGAGTATTTTTTTACTATTTTTTATATTTTGGTTCAACATAAAAAGAAAGAAAGTAGTTAATGTATGAATAGATTCTCTTATTATTTTTATTTTTTTAATTAAAAAAATATGATACCAATGTTGTAGTTATCCCTAATGCAGGCCCATAACACTTCTAATCCAAACACACAAAATCAATCAGTAGTCGTTATTTCTTCATTTAAGTCATCCCAATCACAAACCATCATCTAAAACCTGCCATTTTAGTGTACCCTTTTCTCATCAAAACCCTACTCCATAGGCGTCGATGGCAGAGATCTGTCCACCCTCAAGAGTAAACCCTAACACTAACTTTTCTCTTCTCATTTTCCTCTCCAAACCCTAATTCCCCTATCTGCAAGCTGGTAACGATGAAGTTCAACCAAATGGTCTCAAGCTCCCATCGAGCGTTAGCAAAAAAAATTCTTTGAGATTATAATATTACCCTCTTTCTTTGTACGATCATGGGAAAAAGAAAGATAAATTTTTTATTCAGTTTTATTGACTTTTCTGGCGAAATCAGGGTTTTTAGAGAGGAATGTGTTTTTACATTTTTGCTGAGGTGGAACATGATTTCCTTCGTATTTTCCTTTTTTGTTTTGGCAGAACTGACACTTTTTTTGTGTCAGAGGATTTTTTTAATGGTTTTCCTTTAACAGACCCTTAAGTAAAATATTCCCATATTTTTTTTATTCATTTGTCTATATATGTTTTTACATATGATGCGTACGTCATTCAAGATGAAAGATTGAGGTTCGATTCTACAAAAATCAAGCTGTAGGCATGTCAGGTCAGGTCTATTTCTTGTTGCGACTTTGGGGTTGTTTGGTTCGATTTCTATAAAAAAAATGAAAGGAAAAGTGTTAAAAAATTAATTTTCTTGTATTTCTATAAAATTTTATAGGAGAAGTTTATAGAACTCAAAAAATACTATTTTTCTTGTTTGTTGTTATTTCCTTGTTCGATTCGAAATAGAAATTGAATTCTTAACTTTATAGAAAATAAGTTGTTATCTTTTTCTTTTGTTTGGTTAGATAAGATTTTTTATGAAAAAGTGATACTCATAAAAGAAGTAGGCAATTTTAAATTTTATAGAAAAGTAATACGGATGTACTTTATTAATATTTAACATAAATATCAGATTTCATTGCAATTTCCTCCCATTTAGGAAGGAAGTTGATTTCTCTAAAATAGTACAATTTTTCCTACTTTATAGAAAATATTTCTATAATTTTTTTTGGAACCAAACACAGTTTATAAAAATCTATAGAAATATATTATTCACAATAATGTTATTATTAGGTGTTTTCCCAAAACTTTTCGATAAAATAGATGAACCAAACAGCTCTTTTGAGTAGGTCAAGCACTTACACTCAACAAATTTTTAGAAATTTTTTAATCGTGGGAAACCTATTAGCTCTTCGATTTATACATTTACATACTAGGTCACTGAATTAGATTACCAACTAGATTACTCCATTTCTTTTTCTCAAGTAAATAATCTAATTAACCAAAATGTTTTAGTCATCAGAGAGCTTTGGTGCTAACTTGTTAGGCAATTGATTGGTATCTAATATGTATTCATTACGTAAGCAATGATAACTCGCTAAATTTCTTTGGAATGAATATGTTTACTGCTTTTCAAGTATACTACCAATTTTGTACAAGCAAATGCACTTGCTAAATAGTAGTATTTATTTTTAATTTGAACTAATTTAATAGTATTTAATTTATACTTCAAGTTCGTCATTTTCTTTTCTTAAAATTTCTAACATTTAAAGGTTTATGTTGTAATTAGATATACACATTATCATTTCTTGTCTGTCGTTATACTAGTTCGTGAAAGCTGTACATTGATTAGGGAAAATCTTATCTTGGATTTGTTATACAAAAATTTCCCTTGAAAATTTGAGATTCTGCATTTAATAATTATAATTGCTTTAGTTTACTTTATTTTTATTTTGTATTTGTAACGCTTAAGTTGCATAAAAACTTCGTTGACTTAAGTATCTTACAAATGTTAACTTGTAAAATTTTAGTTGTGTTTGTTAGAGGGGGATGTGCTAAGGGGTTGTTTGGTTGTCATTTTTAGAGGCTGAATCCCTGTCAAAACTGACAAGAACTATCAGTTTTGACAAGAAATCACCCAAAAACGCCTCGAAAAAAGATGTTTTTGCAAGATTCTCTGTTAAAACTGACAGTTTTTGTCAGTTTTGATAGGGATTCAGCCTCTAAAAGAGGCAACCAAACAGCCCCTAAGTACTGTTTTGAATTTAATTGTGTACGAGTGAAATAGTGCATAGGGACATGTGAAGCATTTAATATTCATGTAAAATTACAAAATTACCCTCCTCTTTTGTGGAATAAAGGACACTTTCCTCTTTTCATTCAAAGTTTTTTAATCCTCACCAGTTTTTTTATTATATTAGTATAATGTGCGTGCTTTGCACAAGAATATTTTTTTATGTTTTTTTTTTGTAAAATAATAAAATGACTTATATAGCAATATAAATTCTAAACAATTATAATTTTATTTAAATTAATAAATTGCACGATAAAAATTTATGTATAAAGAACTATATTGATTAATTACTATAGTTTGGATAATTATTATAATTTATTCATAATTTATTAAATAATTATAATACATTAAATAATTTCTTTTCTTTTTAATTATAATAATATCACACATAGCATAATTATAATACTACTAGTAACTATATTTTAATTTAATAATTATTTTATTATAATATTAGTAAATAAAAATTTACTAAATTGTATAATTATTAAATTACTGTGTTATTTATTAATTTAAAATATACTATTAAAATCATTATACTATTAATGCTACTGAAATTACAATAAATACGTCTTATTTTTATATTATTATCATGCTTTTAAAAAGCTAATAACAGTGAAAGGTAACAGGTAGTTCTCCATAAGAGGTGAAACCCAAAGGCATAAGGCAAAAAACCTAATGAATTTTTTTTATTCTTAATTTTTCTAGAATTTTAGATATTATGTGAAGATAAATTAGGGATAAAAATTTTAAATTTTCTATTAAATAATATAATTAACTAAGAAAATAATAGTGTAACTGAAGGTTTTGAAAAAGTGAGGAAATGCATTATTAATAAGAGGCTATATATAATTATCGAATGATTAATTACAACTAATGACATATTTGAGAATTATCAAACTTAAAAGAATAAAAAGGGAAATCAAAAGTTTTAACAAGTCAATCCTCTTTTATATGTAGTATAGATAGGGAAGCCTAATGCATAAAATTTATAAGTTTCACAAAAAAAAACAACAACATATTTTGTTACTTTGTTATTTTTTGACTCCCTTTTTTCGCTACATATGTTATTATTCTTAATGAAAGAAACTTACAATTTTCATTTGTAGTCCTTTAAGAACCTAATAATGCATAGTGTTTACATCGCGAAGTTGATATGTGATTTAGGAGGGTTAAACTTAATTTTTTGTGATTTAGGAGGGTTAAACTTAATTTTTAGTCTCCCTTAATTACTTTTAATGGTTGATTCTCCCTTTATGTATCTTTGTGATATTCGTCGCTCCATAGATAACGGAGTAACAAAGGCACCAAATATTATTTTCTCTGGCATGCCCTCAAACGCTCAATTGAATGATTGTTTCTAGTTAATATAAAAAGAAAACAAAATGTACTCTTCAGGGTTTTTTGTGCATGAAATTACATACCTCCATTTGGTGGAAATCTTCGTTATTTATTAAGGGTTTACAGGGGCACGTAGGTAACATCAACTAAGTGTGTGCAGTATTAACTTAGAACCTACTTTACATGGTGATATATTGTAAAAATAGTATCAAGATTACAAGTGCATAATCAAGTTATAATATAGTTACAATGTTAATCCCACGAGGAAGGTTTGTAGGAAAAATTCTAATAATGGTTCTAGATGTGCGTGTGAATAAAGAGGAGTGAGAATGTAAAGATATAGAGATTGAGTGATTGTTTATGAATAAAATAAAACTAGAACAAGAACGAGGAAAGAGAGTGAACAAATAAAAGAAAATAAAGACTAAATAAGGAGAAAAAAATAAAGAAATAGAAAAGAACAAAATAAAGAAGAGAAAAAACAATTAAAAACAGGAAAATCAAAACAAGTAAAAGATGGAAGTGAAAGTACCCTAGGGGGGTTGAATAGGGTAATTGCTAATCTAATCAGATTTCGATGCCAAATTAAAACTTACTAACAATATCCTAGCAATATGATGTATATAAGTGATATATGTAAGGATATGGAATTAAACAAGGGGCGATATAAACATGAGACAACAATATGATGTATACAAGAGATATATGCAAGTATATGGAATTAAACAAAAGGCGATATAAACATGAGACAATAGGCGATATGAAAATATACACAAGAATAAGTGCGCTAATGCCAAACACAAACAAGCAATATGATCACGGAGTTTGGTCAACCCTCGACCTACGTCTCCGCTCCTCACCCTCGAGGAGATTCTCCACTATCTCAAATAACTACACAAATCGATTTTCAACGCTTACAATCTACACGTTGATAATCACACAATGCACTCCTCTAAGTGTTGGCCGACCATGTCACATTCCTCAAGTACTTAGAATTACTACCTCTCCCTAGGCTTTTACAACCAAGCCACTCCTCTTGGAATTGATCATGTTCTTCTCCCAACCACTCATCTAAGTGTCATTGTGTACTACAACGTGTTCTCTCAATGAAAGTGCAAATATAAGATTTGTTCTCTAATATAAATAAGAACAAAAATTAAGCTCTCTCAATGAAATATACCCACAACCCAAAATAAATGATATGTGATATAACTTAAGCTCAAGTGGGTGTGTGTGTAAACAATGAATAATAATCAAAAATTAAACTTGATGTAAATCTAGCTTAATAAATATGATAATAAAAAATATAGATTAGCTAGAGATTTGAGTTTAGAAAACTTCTCCAAGAACAAGGTAGGTAGAGATTTGAAAATTGATGCTCAAAACCGAAATGATCTCTTCATTTTGTAAACTCTTTTGCCAAAACCAAAACACACTTTAAAATTTTATAAACAAACTGATAAAACTCACTTTTAAACATCCATGAGGAAAGAACAAGACTTGAAGGCTATATATAACCTCCCAAACAAAACAACTCAAAACTAGCTGTTACTGTGCAAACTAGCCGATATCGGTCGACTGATGAACATCATCAGTCGACTGATGAGGTTGATCAGTCGACTGATAGGGATCAATCGACTAAGCAGAAATAAAAATCGACATTGCAAAGCAGTTTATCGGTCGACTGATATGAACAGTCAGTCGACCGAAAAACGTGCACAACTTATTTTGAATAGTAAAATTAATTTTCAATGTGTGTTTAAAAATAGGAAATAAATTCTAAAAATTATGAAACTTGGGGAAATATTTATTCTGATAAAAACAGGCATGTTAGAAAAGGAATTTTTCAAATAACATTTCTCGTTTATGAAAACTTATCATTTTGCAAAATTAGTCAAAATACGAAATCTCAAAACACTTGATTTTTGATGAAATTTTCTCAAACAAGCTTGCATATTCTTGAGATTTTGTAAAATGGATTAATAGACTTTTAGAAAGTATATAAAATAGTATAATCAAATCTTTAATACGTAAACACATTATTTTCCCAAACAAAGATGATAAATATGAAACTAATATGTATGTATATATATAACTATTAGTTTCATATTTATACGAATAAACTTGGAAGCTATAAAACAAAAACGTGTATGTGTGTAATATTTGAGCTTTTAAGTATGACACATGAAGTAAATCTCCTAAACTACTATACCCAAGCAAATGATCTATGTTAAGCTCGATCTTGGTAAAACATGGATGAAGTGCAATAGAATATTTGACTTAAATTGCGACGGGTTCATTCCGATTTTCCTTCCAACCTCCTTTGAATATCATCGTGAAGGCGCAAGTCCAACCAACATCTAGCATAGGATCTTTGTGTAGAATTCCTAACAAGCAAATACAAACGCTTGACGAATAATGTTAGGAATTATTTGTTAATCATCAAAACTAGATTAGATGGTAGGCTTATAAACATGAGACCTAACAGGAAGAAATCAAGTAAAGAAGATAGGAATATAGAATTGAATTCACTAGTTAATTTTATTTAGGATTTATAAACTACTCCCTTATTATCATGTTTTACTTTAGATTTGCTAAGCATAGACTATCAAACCATTAAAGGAAATCATGACCTATCAAATTATCATCCAAGTAAATTTTCATTCATGAAAAGAACAAGCAACTAAATAGTAATTCTAGAATTCTTAAACATAACATATCAAACCACTCAAGATAAGTATAGATTATTAAATTCAAACCACTCAAGATAAGTATAGATTATTAAATTCTTTTTCTACTAATTAGTTCTCTAGTTAATTATTCTAAACATGATCATTTTAAGCACAAAGAGAGAAATCCATAAATTATAAAAGAAATCAAACTAGTTTCATACAATTCTAAAACTCCTACAAGATTTTGTTGCATGTTTTAAAAAATAAAAATAAGAAAATAAAATCTATACTATAAAGCATAAAAAAATATCTAAAATAAAAACTAACTACAAAAATAAGAACAAAAACAAGAAAATAAATATCTAAACTATGAGCATAAAAAAATCTAACTAACGAAAATAAAAAAGCATAAAAGTAAATATATACTACAAAAGAAAAAATACAAAATAAATTCTACAAAGCGTGAAAAATAAACAACAAAATAATAAAAGAGCATGAAAGTAAACTTACACTACAATGCATGAAATAAATATAATCTACCAACATAAAAATAAAAAATAAGATAAAATCATAAAACATGAATTTTTAAATTAAGAAAATAAAAGAGAAAAATAAAACTTATATTGCAATGGGTTGGTCCCTTGAAAGCAAATCTTCATCTTCATCAATGAAGAAGAAGAAAAGTAATTTTAAAGAGAGGAAAACAATTTATTTATGCAAACTTAAAAGTTTACAAATTGGAAGACATAATTAAAAGTATTTCTCTCTAAAAATAATTTATAATTTTTTTCACACTCTCAAACTCTCACTCTTTAACCCTATTTATAGAGTACATCAATCAATATTAGCCCTATTATCAATCTTATCCCCCAAATAAAATAACTTTAGCCTTTAATATGTAATTATTTAATGCGCATCGACACCTATATCGATACTAATATCAATGCTAGTATCGGTATAGATACCGATACTCATATCGATACTTATTCTATTCTAAATTTGGTAGAAATTCTTAGACTATTTGGATTTCTATGGTTTGCTTGTTTTGATCTTAGGCTTCAATAAAAACTTCAACAAAATGAAAATTTTAGGGAATTGAGTTCTTTTGGGCTCTTATTCATTAAATCTTTATTAACCTACAAATTAAGATAAAAACATTTATTAGCAAATATTTTATTTAAAATAAAATAGAAAATAAGGGTGTAAATGTGTAAAAAAATGCGATGGTCACAAGTGCCGATAGTTGATTGTCCGAGTCACCTTTGCATAGTGATAGGACTGTTGAAGAAATGATGTGTTCTAGGAGCTTTTTAAGGCTTTGACACAAAAGGTCATGATGAATGACATTGCATTAATTATTTCATGGTGACTAGGCGGCAAAGTGCGGACGCAGACTATGCAATGTGACTTTTAATTTTTTTACCGAATATCATATCTCTAAAATTAATTTAAAGTAAAAATTAGTATCTTCATAATTTATAAAAAATAATTGAAGTTGAGATATGAAAGACAGAGATTTGGAAGAGCCAAAAAGGGAAAAACATAAAAAAATTTATTTTTTAGACTTGTATTATAATAATAATTCAAAAAATAAAAAACTAACAATTATTATAACAGTTATTAATAATATATTGTAGTCTTATTGAAAGTTATTGCACAGTAACTATAACATTATACAAATAACTATTAATTAATAGCAACAAGTTTAAATATATAAGTGATAATTATATCAAAATATATAAGTGATAATTATATCATCAAAAAACATAAATTATAAACTTGTTGATTGCACAAATTACCCCACAAGATATCCTACTTTAAAAAAATTATTTTCAATTATTTCACTTTTAAAAATCTATTCCACTTTAGCAAATTATCCCATGAAAATGTTCAAGATGACTAACCACTCCCCAAACTAGGCGTGTGCATGGGCTAGGCCGGTTTAGGCCCGTGACTCGGCCCGTCGAGTTCAAGGCTGGGCCAGGTCTAACTCGAGCCCGCCCGGGTCAGGTCTAACTTGGATCCGCCCGGGTCAGAGTGGGTCAAGCCTATTTCTTTGATCTCGGGTCTGGGATCAGACCCGGCTCTGCCCAAGACCCGCCTAGGGGTGGGCTGGGGCGAGTCCGGCCCAAGGCCTATGGGTCATGGATGAGCTAGTGGGTTTTGTTAACTTTTTTTTAATTTTTTTATTTTTAATTTCTAAACTATATTAATTTTGTATTAGTATCCAAGAAATTATATTTAAATTATTTTTCTATTTAACTCTTTATTTAAAATGATATATATCTATACATACACATTGTACAAAAATAAACATCACACAGAAAACATCGCAAATACGAAGATATACGTGGCTCGAAGTTCGAAGGATGACCTACGTCCTAAGGGAAGTTAATAGCTTTCCTTTAATTTAAATTTAAATAACAATTACAAGATGAAAAAAGGTTAATTAAAAACTAAAAACTAATAATTAAAATTTAGGTCTAGAGCTGGACCAGCCCAGTCCATAACCTGTGTATATGACCCGCTGCACTACAAATCAGGCCGGGTCATAACCCATGACAGGTTGGGTAGGGTCAGCCTGCTGGAACCCCAAACACCCAAAACTAAAAGAAGCGTCAATTATATTATTTGAGACCTTTCTTGTCACACAGTGCATAAAGTTTCAGATATAATGAGTGGGACGATGAGAGGATCTTGTAGTCACTCATCACTGCACATCACTAAAGCTTTTATGCATTAAGTAGAAGAAAGAACTCGAGAAAATAACAGAAGGCTTTTTGTGCATGAAAATAAGCATCCTTATTAAAATAAATAAACTCTTAAACCATGAATTCAGCTTTATTCTGTCTGCTTTCAAATCCAATATCACATTAACATAATGATCCCAATCAAATCCATATATCAGAAGTGCAATCACCGCCTGGATATCGCATCTCATGAGCAAGAGATGGACCATCGGGTTCAGACCCAAAATCCACGAAGAAGTTCGAATTCAACGACAGACCTCCATTCTCTGTGTCAACATCAATCTGTAGCATATGGGAGCCTTGCTGTATGACATCCGGGTAAAATTGCTTATCCCATGCACTGAAGAGGGAATTGGTTACATACAGTCTCTTGCCATCTAAGCTCAACTGGATCATCTGTGGACCTCCTCTTAGCTTGTTGCCCTGAGAAAACACTAAATGTGTTAAGAAAAGATCATAACACCCTTAATATATACAGACGAGATCTGTAGAAATCCTATAAACGTAAAACTCTAATAAGACTGGAAAATATTATGTTTAACCAAACGAATCATGATAAATAATGAATACATTAGGACGTAGCAGAACCTAATATTGAGTTGGTACACCAATACATCATATAATATAAGACTGGAGCAGTTGAGTTTTGCAACGTTGGGCTCTTGGTGAACATTGGGCTTATAAAATTAGGAAACCTTGTGATTTGCCATTAATTAGAAGGAAAAAGAGTTTCACTCCCTCTCATTAAGAGTTTCTCTCCATAACCAATCCAATCTGATTAAGATGGTTCAAATGATGATAATAATGAAGATTATGAGGATTTAAGTTATGGCTTCAAACATATACTGACTTGCCTTAAACACTGACATATAGCTGAAATTATTATCAGACTATCTAAAAGCTTCTGATTGCTTGTGACCTTGCCTGATCTTCTGTTTCGCAACTCCCAATCTCATAAGAAAATAGAAGAAAAAAAAATATTGTGAGAAACTATCGTTTCCTATGATTTCTAACTGACACACGTTTGAATGACATTCACACGGGTTAGAGAACTTCTAAAAATAATGGAACTAACATTATCTGGATATAAAATTCTCTGTTTGCCCGCATAATGGCTTTCCTTTGCAGCCAAGATGAGCAAAAAGATATTTGAATTTAATCAACAGACTGATGTACAAAATCTGCTTTTTAAAAGTAGACAGAACGATTTTGGAAGTCATTTAAAAACTTTAAATGACACTTTGAAGTGGTAATACTTTCTAAAATTAAACTATAGAAATACTTAATGATGGTGACAGTAATAGCACAAAAACGTAATTAACAGAGGAACAGTAAATTACCATAACATCAGGAACATCGAACTGTGACTCCTTCCCATCTTCAGTCACATAAACAACACTGCTACCCTTCTGAAGGAGTCCTCCCACCCAAACCTGCCCAGTTAACACGGGCTTGCTAGGATCCTGAATGTCGTACTGTCTGATATCCCCATGAAGCCAATTCACGAAGTACAAGAACCGGTCATCAAGAGAAATGAGAAAATCAGTTATCAACCCGGGCATTTCAGGAAGGATCCAGTTCTTCACCTTCAATGGGGGCACTGATATTGCAACCTAATATAGTCACAAGGCCAATGTAGCAATGATTCATAGATCAGAAAAATCATTGGAATTTGGCACATATGCATCAAACTGTGAACTTTCCAGACACATGCCAAATAAAAGCCAAATATTTTGACACAGACTTATTTCCTATAAATAAACATCCTATTCAGCCCATATCCCTAAGAGTTAGTTGTAAAATAAAATGAATTGTTATCGCTTTGGTTTAACTTGTTAAATTAAATCATGGCATCAACCAACTTAATATTGGCCAATAATATGGGGTATTAGAAGCATATCAAAATATAACTGCTGCAGCAACAAACTGCTGATACAATGAACTAACAATCTAAAAGTACTGGATTAAGAATGTTTGAATGTTTTTTTCCTGAATAAATTGTTTTTCTGAATGGTTAATACATCAATTAGGCAATTTTAGAGAAATGACAAACTGCTGAACTTTGAGCCATATGCTTAGGTGTGCAAACGGATCGGATATGATATTTACCATCTGTATTTGCTTACTAATCACGGATGCAGATACATATGTGAATACGAATGTCTCTATTAGGAAAACTCATATCTATATCCTCCAAAATGGGCAACAGATACATTTCAACTAAGAGAAAATGCATGCAGTTATAAAACTGATATGAGAAAAACAAATAATGTTGAAAAAGAATATAGGTCATATGATACAATATAGGTTATACGATACAAGAGATTAATATCTTCGTGGTATACTAAAAGCTAAGATTTGATCAGTAGATCATCAAAATTAACCTCAAATCCACTAATCTAACGTCCAAAACAATTACAACTCTATGATTAACATGCATTTGGGTACTTCGGATATGGATCCGGATCTCGTTATCTCATTACATATTCGTATCCATAACCATATAGATATTCAGTAATCAGATTTGTATCCTAAATGATACTGATACAGATATTTATTTTTGCACCCCTACATATGCTCCATACTGAGCATAATTTGATGTTAAATGTCAGATATCATGATCATTATCAGCAATAGAGTATCATTCAATTAACGGAAAAACCAGGAGTAGTTATTACAATTTTGTGATAGCCTAGGTCACCAAGACACTTCACCTAGGCTCTTGTATCCGTGTCCATGTCCGTGTCCAACACTCCTTGGACACGTCTTGGATATACACTTAAATTTGTTCAGACGTGTACAATTATGTAACACGTGTTTTAGGTCAAAAAACTTGTGATAAGGCTTCTTGAACGTATGTTGTGCACTTCACCTTGTATGCAGCTCATTAGGACAGGTTAGTTTTAGCATATGCCTCGTTCATAAGTATGATTTAAAGGGCCATTTGGGTATCTAGTTCAAATATGAGTGATTTTTTAATTTATAATCTGATCGATAAAAGAAACTATAACAATTGTAACGATTTTAGTTCTCATAACATGTGAATGAAAAACAATATCGATGTCATATAGATTATTAATTTTAATATGTATGTATATAGTTGTGTCCCCGTATACTAACTTTTACTATTATGTCGTGTCCCATATCCGCACCCGTGTCTGTGTCCGCACCCGCACCACTGTCCATGCAACATACGTGATAGCCATTTTATCACCTCGAAAATTCTTGATATTTATAATTTTTAAAGTTGAATAGCATACCCATTCCTATCAAAATGATAAAATATGTTTCAAGAAAAGGAAATTTTTTTATGATCTATATAAGTTACTGTTCCTTGAAGCTTGTCTGATTCATACACAATTCCAAAGAACCAAAGGAAGAAAACTATACTACTTATTTTGGTAAACTTATTTCTGGTTATATGTGATTATCCCCTTACTAGACAAAAGAAAATTAGAATATTGACTTCAAAAGTTTGCAGTACCTTCATTTTTTTAATGGAAAGCATGGGACTTCCAACTTGAAACCCCAACCTATCTACTACTATTTACCCAAAACTGGTTGCATACAACAATATAGTATTACACCCCAACTCCAAAGACACATTAACAAAGCATTTTAGTTGCAATTATTTGTGTACAAGCCTTTGCTATTTATTTTGCTTAGAATTTCATCATATATCACTGTTTTCACTGAACTAGCCTCTTCTAAAATAAATATTAACTACAAATAAAGAATGCAGTGGTTTTAAAAGATGTCAGCTTCTATGGCCATCACATCTTTAATTCAATAATAGTTTTAACATCTTAAAATGCATATCATGGAAGATGTCTACATACACGATATTGGCATAGAATTATAAAGTACCAGATGAATGCCCAATTATTGATCTGATTAGGTTGCACACCACGCTACCTTATACCTAAACCCAGGATTTTTGGTGGAGTTGCTCCGAGTATTCAGTATTAACTTCATCAAAGAGTCTACAACTCAACATCATTGTAGTAGCACAGAAAAAATGGGAACGAATATGTACCTCATGGCTCCAAGACCCATCTGAGTTCTTGAAAAATCTCACCATGTTGGTGGTCAAAGCACAACCCACAAAGCCAGTGTCTTTCGAAGGGTCATGCAGAAACCTAATCTGTAAACCATAAATACCATGTAACTTTAAAATATGATCTTATAAGCAGTCAATTCTCCAATTGTAGATCATAAGCTATAGCAAATACTAACTTCTAAAGGTAACAGTCCTGTGTTGCCTAGGTCCATTGTCTGCTTTAGTTCACCATCAGGCCAACTGTACACACTTAGGTGTCTTCCATATAGACCGTCTGAAACATGCTGAAGATTGAACCCTTTCGTGAATGCTGCAGGAGCTCCCCACGATGAGCTAATCATAGTTTTATGACGAGGTTGATACCAGAAATCATACCCAAAAGGAGGGCTGTGGCCTGGTTTTTCCCACCTAACAAGTAGAAACATGCAATTAGATAATCCAACTGTATAAGAGTAGAAACATGCAATTAGTTAATCCAACAGTATAAGAGGTCAAATTTTAAAAGTAACTTAAGTTTTCGGGATGTCATGTTGCAAGAGTGAAAAACAGGAACGAAAACAAGGCTATGATTATGATTTTTTTTAACTAAGCTTAGGAGGGTTAGTATATTACGAGTTTCGATATATTGTCACTGATGAATACAATTAATCAATGTGATGGAGGTATCATTGAGGTAAAAATTTACAAACCTGAGATAATTCTGCAGCATTATGTAGTTCCGAATGTTGAGAAATAAACTAACATTCAAGATAAGTTACTGCTTTCCCATGAGTGGAAGATAAAACAAGGTATTAGCTACATCTTTCAACCTAATATTGTTCCTAGACAAAAAAGGACATTGCACTAAATTTTGGTTTCTTGCTAAACCTTGATAAATGAATAAACTTATACATGTTAAATATATGGAAAATTACATAAACTTCAACAGGGGAAGAAAAAGACATAATTAGAAATTGCATGAAGGTAAGAGAAATATACCTCCCTTTCACTTTGAAATCTGAATCAAGGAGGAGAAATCCATTGCCATCTGCATTTCCATCTTTATCTCCAAGGCAAGACACCAAAATGTCACCCGATGCAAGGCAATGAGAAGTATGAGGATATGCAAGTCCTGTCTTCTGCAAAATATCTGCAGGCTCAACCACCTTATGCAAAGATGGAGCTCTTGGACTCGTTGCAGTATCAACGACATATATACGCCCAGACCTAAAGAATTATCGGCATAACAGATATATTTAATAATAGTAAGATAATCAGGACAAGGTGAAAAGACGATACGATCCAACAAAAGAAGGTTATTTCAGCCACTTCATATGTAGATATGGTCTAAGATGCAAAATGGACCCCCTTCCCAAATATAAAATAGGTTTGTAGTCACATTAGACACCCAAATCTTTGTTACTTGTATATTAGACCCTCAGATCTTCATATTTCTAAATTAGATACACATTTTTCATATTTGCTCGAAATAGGGGTCTTATTGAAAACAGCTTAGATTTGGGCGTCTTATTCAAAACAACTTAATCAATTTACGGTCTGATTTAGAAATACGAAGATTTGGGTGTCTAGTATAGAATTAACAAAGATTTGGGTTCTAATATAACAACCAAATAAGAATAGTATGATAATAATTAAAAATAATAACTACCTCCTATTTTGCTAGTTGTTTCCGTTAAAAAGTTAAACAAAAGTAAAATCGGTTAAGGAGGAAATGAATCCAAATTTTCCTTTCCAATTCCAACATTTCTATTTGTCTACTTTCTTTTATTTCTGTTGCAATCATAAACTAGCACTGAGAAAGTTCATAAGTTCCAGATGAATTACACATTGTGGAATTCATTCCAAAATTCTGAGAATCAAGCAAAACAAGGGGGGAAAATTACATTACTAAAATATAAAGAGGTAAACTAAGGGACAAAAGTAAAAAGTAAAAGATAGCACATTGAGAATGTCAAGGAGCATCTTAACTGTTGTATTTAGTAACATACAACACAAAAGGAATTAGGTTATTAACATTGTCCGATTGACTCCGATCACTTTGAATAAGAAAAAACTAACTCTTCCAGATACGAAAGGACTTACAACAACGAAGGCAAGATTAGGTAACGTCTGGACGCTGACGAGTCACCATGGCAAGAGCTGCAGGAATTCCAACCAGAGTGATGCAATTCGTCACCTATATGAGGCACAGGCAACCGATGAATAACTTTAGAATAGGTTGGTGAGCTCGGGTCAGTATCCACTGTCGCCAAGTAGTCAGGCTTCTCTTTCCCAGTTCCTGCACATTAAAAGATGTTCGTTGTAAAATCAAAGCATTAAGAGTAAGTATTTTCTAAGTGCTTTTGTATGTGTATGATCTGTTAAGTACTAGATTCTCGTACACATAACGCACAGAAACCTCTTATAAATTTCTTCATTAAGAATTAGAAAAAACATTTAATTTCATCTAGGAGTGACATAAAAGAAATAATCTTTAGATCATGAAACAGCACTAAAACAATGGCAGACTATGAGTAGCTAATCTCTTTAGGATTTCTAGAATTAGATGAAACTAGATTAATTTCCTTTTGGCTTTTTAATTGCTCTCTTTTGTGCTTAAAATGATCATGCTTAGGATAATCAACTAGAGAACTAATTGATAGAAAAAAATTTGATAGGCAATACTTATCTTAAATGGTTTGATAGTTTATGCTTTTTTTAAATTTTAGGGTTACTACCTAATTGTTCATTTCTTTTCATGAGTAGTAATATTGCTTGATTATGTTTTGATAGGTTACACTTATTTTTAGTAACTTGATACTCTATGCTTAATAATTCTAAGTAATAAGAGAGTAAAAAGAGAGTAATTCTTAAATTTAAATTAACTACTGGATTCAATCCTAGATTTCTAATCTTCTCACTTGATTTCCTCCATCTTTTTATTTGCTTCTTATTTTGATTTGGTTTTCTTTTTTATTTTCTTTTATTTGTTCTTCTCTTCCTCTCATTCTTCCCTCTTGTTTTTAGCCTTTCTTTTATTTGTGACAAACCCTCAACCCTACTAACCTTTACACTCTCACCCAGAAGACTAAAAAGCAATGGAGAGTGGGTTTAGTCTTGAATTTAGTGAGAAAAAATGGATAAGTGGTAATATAAGCTTGCACTCATGCACAAATATGATTAATCTTTTTGATTCAATACGGTTCCAATACTTTAGCCAAGGATGTCAAGTCTAGTTCCTTTGTTGACTTACTAGTGTTACAGCCACAATGATGAAGACCGGCACTCGTCTCATGGTAGGACGATCTCAATTTTATAATCCTTATGCAAACCCTCAAGGTTCTAATGCTCAAGTATGGTGTTCCAAAATTACAGGTGTGTATAAATAAAGAGTTCATAGGTTGATTCAGTAGCTAGATGCGGTTCACAGAGTAGCAGGCAACGCAACTGCTGATGAATGTGATATAAGGTGTCACGGGGAAGATTCCGATTCGCAAATGGAGGACAAGTAGTTGCATGGTGAAAGGCGAGGAAACAAAGTGAATTCTAACTCTATCTAGTTCTTCATTCGGCTGATAATTTTGTCATTTTATCTTTCTTCTTTTCTCCCTATACTGCCTCAATTTAGCTATGCTACTTTTATACTCGGTGATACTTGTAAACTTTTGGACTGTTTTATTACATTCTTATAAATGAACATGGAATATGTATACTCGCAGTTTCACTCAAAAAATGCTTATTCTGACATTTATGGGTCCTAGTCAATCTTCTTCATAACTGAAGATGGATAAGTGTAAGCATGTTCACCTCTACCCGGGGATGGATCCACCTTAGGTGGAGTGGTATCACATGACATCACTTTGTTTCAAGACTACAACTCGACCCCAACCTTGATATTGCATTCTATCCATGTGAGACTACTAGTGTTGAGATCTTGCCTCTTAATATTCTAGTCGGCAATTATATTGTTGATGTGCATAGAGATGCAATGTTTGCTAATTTGAAGGAGATAGGTGACCTTTGAAGAAAAGGTGGAGACTAAATAAGATCTATCTTTTGGTGTATTTTCTTTTGAATATGGCATTGATTCTCTACCTATGGCTACAACAATTGTGGAAAGAACTCTTTCTGCAATGAAGATGAAATGAACAAGTTGTGGAATAAAATGAGTAATGATTGACTCAATGATTGCTTACTGAAATATATTGAGATAAATATATTTGATAGTATCAATAATGATGCTATCATGTACTTTTTTCAAAATATGGAAAAATCATTGAGGAAAATTGTAAATCTTTCTAATTATTAATGTATCAACACCACTTTTCAGAAATCATAAATTTCAAACTCTCTCTACCCATCTGAATAATGTTAAACGACCTCTAATTTTCAATGCTATCTCGCTACTACATCGGCGAGCTTAGAAGGGGAGGGGGAGGCCATGCCACCCAAGCCCACACAAGTAATGTGAAGAAATGAAAAACCCTTATTCATTATGATATCTCTTGGGCTTTATATAGGCCCCTACAAATCTTACAAATAAGTCCCTAATAATACTAATATGTCAACACTCCTCCTCAAGATGGGCGAAAGATATCTATTAAGCCCATCTTGTCACATCCTCTAATCATATCTACTGAGTTGAGTCCTTTAGTCAGACAATCTGCTGCCTGGTCCTTAGTCGAAACATGACTTAGCTCCAGTAGTCCACTATCCAACTTCTCTTTGATGAAGAACCTATCGATCTCGATGTGTTTGGTTCTATCATGCTGCACTGGGTTATTGGCAATACTTATAGCTGACTTGTTGTCACACCATAACTTCATCTTATCTTCTTGATCCAGCTTCAGCTCCACCAGCATACTCTTCAACCATAGCAACTCAGCAACTCCTAAGGCCATAGCTCTATACTCTGCCTCGGCTGTCGATCTCGCCACCACTGACTGCTTCTTGCTCTTCCACGAGACTAAGTTACCTCCTATAAAGATGCAATATCCTGAGGTGGACCTCCTGTCATCAGCACAGCTAGCCCAGTCAGAGTCGCAATAACCCTCGATGTTCACATGTCCATTCTTTCTGAATATCAGCCCCTTTCCGGGGGCACTCTTTAAATATCTCAGAATCTGGTACACAGCGTCCATATGACCCTTCCTCGGATCGTGCATGTAGCGACTCACCACGCTTACTGCAAAGGAGATATCAGGACGTGTGTGACTCAAATAGATCAGCCTTCCCACCAACCTCTGATATCTGTCACGATCAACTGGTTCTCCAGCCTCAGCACCTAGCTTGAACCTCTGGTCGATCGGTGTAGTTGCAGGTTTGCACCCTAACATTCCTGTCTCTTTGAGAAGATCCAGTGCATACTTTCTCTGGGATAGGATGATCCCTTCCGCTCCTCGAGCTATCTCTATTCCAAGAAAGTATCTAAGCAAGCCAAGATCTTTCACCTCAAATTCCTTACCCAGTCTCACTTTGAGTTGGGCAATCTCCTTCTCATCATCCCCTGTAATAATCATATCATCCACATATACCGCAAGCATAGTAATGTGGCCTCCACTCCGTCGAAAGAACACTGTATGGTCGGCGTTGATCTGTTGGTATCCCATACCAATCATAGCCCTTCTGAATCTGTCGAACCAAGCACGGGGAGATTGCTTCAGACCATAGAGAGACTTCTTCAATCTGCAGACCTTTCCCACTGTCTGATCTGTACCAAATCCTGGTGGTATCTCCATGTATACCTCCTCCACTAGATCTCCATGAAGAAATGCATTCTTCACATCTAGTTGGTGTAGCTTCCATCCACCATTTACTGCCAGAGAGATTAAGGTCCGAACAGTGCTCATCTTCGCCACCGGTGCAAAAGTCTCATCATAATCGATGCCATATGTCTGACTATACCCTTTTGCCACCAGGCGAGCCTTGTAGCGCTCAACTTGTCCATCTGGATTCTGCTTCACAGTGAAGACCCACTTGCATCCAACTGCTCTCTTCCCTTCTGGTAGTTTTACTAGCTCCCAAGTGCGGTTCTTCTCAAGAGCCCCTAACTCCTCGTGCATAGCCGCTTTCCATTTTGGGTCCTTCTTAGCAACCTGCCAATTGTTAGGTACAGTAACAGAGTCCAATGATGCAATGAATGCTCCATATGCAGGGTGGATACTAGAATATGATACATACTGGGCAAGATCCCAACCATATCTATCGGGAGGATGTCCCGCATTACTGCGAGTAGTCCTCCGTACTGATATTGGTGTGGGAGGAGTAGGGAGAGGAATGTTATCAGTAGGAATGTTATCACCTTGGGATGAAATTGGTGGTGGTGTAGGTATTTCAGGAGTCGGGGTGGGCTTTGGCAAGAGACTTGGCAGCACTAGTGGCACTGTAGGTACTGTTTCTCCAATTTGTTTGCCCTTCCTACTATAGGTTAGTAGCTCCCCCTGAACAGTGGGCCTAACACCTCTTGTCTCTTGTTCCTTTTCTTCGTGATTCTCCGGCTCCTCCTCAACCAACTCCTCCTCAACCAATTCGCCCTCCCAAGGAATCGATACAGAAATGGATTTCTCCACATTGTTCTCCGGTCTCTCACCATTCTCCTCCTCTCGCCCCATACTTCTAGTATTGGACGAGTTACCAGCAGATGAAGTTACCTTCTGAGTGTAATATGGCTCGAGTTCTCGAAAGTGCACATCCATGCTCACAAACAACCTTTTTTCCACCGGGCTCCAGCAAACATATCCCTTCTGAGTAGCAGAATATCCCACAAAGATACACTTCACAGCTCTAGGGGCAAGCTTCCCGACAGACGGCCTGTTGTCCTTCACAAAACACACACAGCCAAACACTTTGAGTGGAAGGATCCCACCATTATCTCCTTTCAATATCTCACACGGAGACTTCCAATCCAGCACTCTCGAGGGCATTCTGTTGATCAACGCTGCTGCGGTCAATACTGCTTGTCCCCATAATGTCTCTGGGACATTCATAGAGATCATCATGCTTCTAGCAACCTCTAAAAGATGTCTGTTCTTCCTTTCCGCTACCCCATTCTGTGCTGGAGTGTATGGACAGGTTGTCTGGTGATGTATTCCTTGAGCTGACAAATATTCTTCAAGGGCTCTGTTGGTATACTCTGTCCCATTATCTGACCTCAATACTTTCACCACTGCTCCGTATTGAGTCTGAACAGTCTTATGAAAATTTTGGAAGCACCCAAACACATCACTCTTATTCTTCATCAGGTATAACCAAGTAACACGAGAGAAGCAATCAATAAATGTAACAAAATATTTGTATCCATTCATAGAACTTGTGGAACAAGGCCCCCAAACATCTGAATGTACCAGGTCAAATGCATGAGAACTTCTATGACCAGAACTAACATAAGAGCTTCTAGTAAGCTTTCCCAACTCACATGCATCACACACAAGTTTCTGTTTATTTGCTTTCTCAAATAAAGAAGGATACAATCTACCTAAAACACTAAAGGATGAGTGTCCCAAACGCTGGTGATGGAGCATTAACTCATTTTCAGCACTCATTTTAGATCCTACTCCTGCTTCCTCTATGACTGACACCAATGCTGAATCCAGCCCTTCACGATCCAGATACCACAGTCCACTACGCCATGTGCCAGTCCCAAGTCTCCGCCCTGTCCCCTTCTCCTGGAAGATTACCTTGGGAATATCAAAAGAGACGATGCATTTTAGTTGGAGGATGATAGAACTAATAGATAAAAGATTGACTGGAAAAGAAGGAGCATGCAAAACATTGGACAAAGTTACAGAACCAGTACAATCAACTGTACCCTTACCAACCACCGGCTGAAATGTACCATCAGCTGTTTGAATACTATCAGGCGATGCTAAGTGAGTATATGATGAGAACTCACTAGCATTACCTGTCACATGACAAGACGCACCGGAGTCGACTATCCATGCTGATGATCTGTCAGGAGACATAGAAGCAAGAGCATGTATGTCATCAGTACCTTTGTTCGGATGAGCATAGGTAGCAGTGTTGCCTCTGACGAAGAACGAAGTAGATGCCTCCGCAGTCCCATTCCTCAAATCTCCATCCCCTGCTACTTGCTGTTTTTTCCTGAGTATCGTGAGGAGAGCACGATCCTCCTCTGTAAAGACCACCTCAGCTTCTTCTTCTTCTGCTACCGTCAGATTCGCCCGATTCCCTGCTCCTCTTCCACCTCGTCGACCCCCACGGCCACGACCACGACCTCCGAACTGTCCACGTCCACCCGAATCTCCATCCTTGGATGGCTTGGTGCAAGCATGCCGTAGATGACCCACCGCACCGCAGTTATAGCACTGTCGAGTCTCTCTCCTAGATCCAGTGTTGCTAGAGGCTGTCAGTGCTGACTTCACCACAGGAAGTCCACCTGTCCCCGCCTGCAGCCGAATGCGAGTCTCCTCCTGGATCATAGCAGAGATAGCCTCCTCAAGCGTGGGAATCTTCGGCTGAGCTAGGAGCAATGCAATTCGCTGAGCGAACTCTGATGTCAATCCCTTGAGAAACACCATAGTCCTCTCCTGTAGAAAGGCCTCCCGCTCTTTACATCC
>NC_033797.1:69211928-69241986 GCF_001876935.1 Asparagus officinalis | reverse complement strand
CATGAGCCAAACAAAGCCCACAAGACAAAGCTCTTAAGCAAAAAAAAAAAGTTTGGGTCAAATCTGTTTAGTTTGGGCTCAAAATTATATTCTTCAAAGCATGTGAGTACCAACCCGAATCTATTAAGAGCTTATGAGCCAAACAAAGCCCACAAGACAAAGCTCTTAAGCAAAAAAAAAAAGTTTGGGTCAAATCTGTTTAGTTTGGGCTCAAAATTATATTCTTCAAAGCATGTGAGTACCAACCCGAATCTATTAAGAGCTTTCACCAAAAAAGTCATTTGCAAACTTCTCTCCCTCTTGGCTCGCCATTTGATGGTTCTTTTTTTTGGGGAATTTTTCCTGTTAAATCTATCCCAAATTCAACTCAAATCAACCAATTCTTCTCACTAATTTCCCCCGAATTCAAGAGTTCCATTGAGTTTTGGGGCATTATTCATACTTAAAGCTACAAATTTTTTCCTACGTTTCATTTTTTCTCTTATTTATATTATTATGAGTCATGACCAACAAATATTATTTTTGATCACTTATTCACGATTATTATCTTTTTTGCTTTATTTATTTAATTATATGTATTGATTGCTTTTGTAAACTCTAGTTCTGAATAGTTTATTTATTCAATTGTATGAATTTTTTCTATTTTTTTAATAAGTTGGAAGTTGATATGTTTGGTCAAACAAAAAAAACTTACATTCATTTGTTTTAATGTATCCAGTGGAGAAAGTAGTATTAGTGGGGGGGCTAATAAACCCGAACGCCAAATCCGCCGCCCCCCCCAACACACACACACAAGTTCAAATACCTCCTAGACATATAGACATGAAAAGTTGATATTATATTTTTGGTCGAGGCTCGATTCGTGGGAGTCAAATTTTGCAAGCAAAAATAATGAGATATAACTACTAATTATATGGGATATAAGGAGCCCAAATCTTTGGGATTTAAGATTAAAAAAATGAAAGTTCCATCGGTTAATTTTGTTTCTAAACAAGGTTCATGCTTTGACCAATTCCGCTCACTTCTTTGTTAAGTATGTTGAACTTTGGGGAAAAAAGCTCAGATGGCGCACGATAGCTCATGCTTGCTACCATACACCACCTAATTTCCCTTCGTTTATTTTAAGATCTAAGCTAGTTTGATCTCGTCTTCTTCTTCCTTTCCATTTTCTCTACTGGATTGTACGTTTTTTGGAAGTTTCATCATGATTTCAGCTAAAGTTGATGCTAGTCATACCATTAGTAGATTGGATAGAGTCCTCATTAATGGAGAATAGTTATCTATTATTCCGTCTGCTGAAATTGAATTTGCTCCTCCAGGAATCTCTGATCACTGTCCTAGCATTGTTTTTGTTCATCCTAACCTGCAAGTTAAATCTAATTTTAGGTTCTATGATGCATGGTGCACTCATGACAGATTCGTACCTACTGTTAGAGAAGCTTGGCATATATCCTTTCAAGGCTCTTCTATGTATCAAGTTGTTAAGAAGCTTAGAAATGTTAAGGAAGCTCTAAAAATGTTCAATCAGCAATACTTTAGGGGGATTACTTCAAGGGTTAATCAAGAAAGAGATCACCTTACCAATTTACAAATCACTCTTCAGAACAATCCTTCACATCCTCAAGTGAGTTTTCAGGTCAATGTGGCTCTCAAAAATTTTCAAAAGATGCTCAAATATGAGCAAATGTTCTCGAAGCAGAAATCCAGAGTTACTTGGATTAAGTATGAGGATACAAATTCCTCTTTCTTTCATGCTGCAATCAAGCAAAGGAATATGGCTAACACTATCGATGCACTATTTGCAAGTGATGGTGCTAATATTTGTACTCAAGAGGGCATTTAGCTAAATCTAATGCAGTTTTATACATCTTTGATGGGCACTTCTAGTCCTTGCCAAACTGTCAACCAGGATATCTTTAAGAGGGGGCCTATAATTTCAGCAGAGCAGTGTATTCTCTTTTGCAAGCCTATTTCTAAAGATGAGATTGAAAGGGCATTATTCCAAATTAATGATCATAAAAGCCCTTGCCCTGATGGCTTCTCAACAAGGTTTTATAAAACTTCTTGGGAGGTGGTTGGTCCTGATATTACTAGGCTGTAAGTGCTTTCTTTTACTCTGGAAAGTTACTTAAGTCCATCAACACCACCTCTATTACTTTAATCCCCAAATTAAATGTCCAAAGTTTGCATCTGAGTTTAGACCAATTTCATCTTGTAATGTGATCTATAAATGCATTTCTAATGTGATTACGAATAGATTAAGAGATGTAATTACTTCCATTCTTAATGAGTCTTAAGGGGCTTTAGTTAAGGATCGAAGCATCATCCGCAATGTTCTTATGGCTCAGGAATTGGTTCATACCTATGGTAGAAAGAACATTTGTCCTAGATGCACCATTAAAGTTTATTTAAGGAAAGCTTATGATTCCTTAAACTGGGGTTTTCTAAATGACATTTTGCTTGGGCTTGGTTTTTCTCAAAAATTTCGTAGATGGATCATGGAGTGTGTTGGTCCTGTGTCATATTCAATTCGTATAAATGGCCAGATGAGTCCCTTCTTCTCTGCTAGAAGGGATATTATACAAGGTGACCCTATGTCCGCCTACTTGTTTGTCCTATCGATAGAATATCTCAGTAGATGCCTTGCAGATTTGAAGAATGTAAAGGAGTTTTGTTTTCACCCTAAATGTCAAAGGGCTGCTTTCACTCATCTTTGTTTTGCCGATGATCTTCTGTTATTCTGCAAAGGAGATAGCACTTCAGTCCAGATGCTCTTTAGTAGATTCCAACATTTTTGTATGGTATCTGGCTTGTATGCTAATGAGGAGAAGAGGCAAGTGTATTTTGGAGCTGTTAACTCTACTATAAGGAATGAAATTTTAACTATTCTTCATTACATTGAAGGCACACTTCCAGTCAAGTATCTGGGGATTCCTCTCACTTTTAAAAGCCTCTCTATCCATGATTGTAGTATACTGATTGACAGGATGGTAGCTAAAATCAATTGTTGGACCTCTAGATTTTTATCCTTCGCAGGAAGATTACAAACAGTGAAATCTGTGATATATAGCATACAAACCCATTCGGCTGGAATTTTTGTTCTGCCTAAAAAAGTTATTCAATGTGTTGAACAAGTATGTAGAGATTTCTTGGGGTCGAGTAAAGTTGGTGAGCACAAGAAAGCAAAAGTGGCATGGAAGAATGTTTGTCAGCCCAAGCAATCTGGAGGAATTGGTCTTATTCATTTGGAATCTCAAAATATTGCTCTCATGCTCAAGCATCTATGGGCTCTTCAATTAAAATCTGATTCTCTATGGGTCAAATGGATACATGGCTATTATTTCAGGCACCATACTCTGTGGAATATTGCAGCAAAACCCTATGTTTCTTGGCCTTTCAGAAAAATGCTCAAACTTAGACGTGAAGCTCTAAAGTGTATTGTTGTGAATGCTACTGGGATCTCTTGGGCTGCTGGGTTACCTGCCTTTTGTACCGTTGCTACATATAAAAAGATCTTTGAGATTGCTCCTAAGAAGCAGTGGACTAGAACGGTATGGACTTCTTTCACCTCTCCTAAACATTCTTTCATTTTTTTCGGTTGCTTGTCCTGATAGACTTCCCACTAGGAGTGAACTCCATGCTCATGGAGTTATTCAGATTGATATATGTCCTTTGTGTGAATCTCATGTCGAAGCAAGAGGTCATATAATTTTCTCTTGTCCATATAGCCTTACTGTGTGGCTTAAGGTTATGGCATATATTCAATTGCAAGATTGCCCTGTTGTGTGGGATAATATTTTGGATTGGATGTTAAAATGGAGAGATTAGCAAGATGATTACAAGCATCAGATGAGCTACGGTGGCAGCTTGTGTTTATTTCATATGGTTTGCAAGAAATTCTAAAATTTTTCATCAAAAATCATTGCTAGCTGAGGAGTGTTTTTACAAATGATTACTTTTGAGATCAAAATTAAGTGTAGTATGGTCACTCGGTTTCAAGACTCAAGGGAGAATCGTTCATGGTGTGCTGCTATGCAGATTGAGCCACAATTTATTGTTGCAAGAAGTAGTAGCTGATAGTTGTTTGGGATGTTGTTACGTAGGAAGAGTAGCTGCTTGAATTCCCATACCATGTTCTTGCTTTTATAGTTTTTCTTTTATAGATGAACAGGGCCAGTTTTGATGTAGACCTGATACTACTTCAAACAGTTTGTACATAAAGCTTTTGGTATTTGAGGAACGAAATCTTACTTACCCAAAAAAAAAAGAAATCATGCTTTGACCAAGTCTTCGTCCTATTTATTTCATAGTTGACCTAGTCATCGTTATATTTCCTTTTCACATAATTTACGTGATTTATGTTTATGACTCATTAGTATTAAGTGAAATTTTACTATAGGAACAATGTAGAGAACTATTATCCAGGATGGCTTTATAAATGAAAGTTAATTTTGGGGTTATATTATTCCAATGTTATATGTATATAGTCATACCAAATTAAGAGGGAAGTTAATAAGAAGAAAAAGGTTCTTCTCCATCTCCAGATTTTCTCATCTCCTTCAACAAATCTTCAAAAGCTTTCATACTCAAAATTTACAATCTTTCATGCAACTAGTTCACTTGATGCGGTATGTCTTCTCTCGTGATCGCGCACACGAAGTCACAGTGGTAGATTTGATCCTTATTACTTCGGTTTTGTCTACTTAATTTGATAACTAATAACTTGGCATTTACCCTACAGTATTCAAAGAAATCAAATATCCCCGCATACAATTTAATCAGATAAAGAAGAAAAAGATAATATTGGAGCAAAAGACTAGAAGAGGAAAACATAATACCTCATCAGCAAAACAATGAAGCAACCCAAACTAAAGAGACCAATTCATGTCAATTTTAAATTTAGAGGGAGGACCCTTAAATTGTATAATAATCGCGTTTCCAACAAAGAAGGGATCTCAATTATCCACCCAACTATATTATTATCAAAAGCACTAAACAAAGACCAAAGTACAGCATCTGAATCAAAATTGGAATAAACTATATCCAAAATAAGCAAAAAATCTCTACCAACAGTTCAGACCCATATCATGTTTTCTTCTAATAAATCTGAAAATAACGCCACAAGAATAAAAATTTGAACTTTTTCTGAAATTTGAAGAGATAAAGAGAAGATTACCATTGTAAACACAGGTGACATAGATCAAAGCTTCCCTGGGCCCTTTCATGGCCTCAAGGGGAGAAGCGTAGCCCGGCCCTTTGCCATTAGCGCAGCACTTGCTCATTGTTTTCTAGAGAGAGAGAGAGAAACCTTGGTTTAGAGAGAGAGAGAGAGAGAGAGCAGAAGAGAGTTCAAGTAGGAGGCAAAAAGGGCCGGATGAAGGAGTCCCAAAATACGTGGACGCGCATTTCTGTAAGATAACGTCCAGCTTTACACGTGTCACACGTAGTTATTGTTTTAGTATCAGTCGTGTAATGAAGCTTGCAGCTGATCCAAAGGTAAATCAGCAGCATCCACGTGAATAAAGATCTCCGCATCTAGATCAGGATAACAACACTTATATGCTACAGTAAAGAGGTGACGCTTTAGACCTTTTCCCTTTTTTTTTTCTGTGATTTTTAACGGCGGATTTGGTGTCCGCATATATATAATTTAAGTTTAGAAAGGAAAGAGGGAGGGGGGGAGTCAGCGTGGGGTGGTGCCTTAGAATAGTCAACGGTTATCGATTAACGGTTATGAATCGATATTGAAGGGAGAGAGGCTCTTTCAAAAAATAAAAAAAAGGGAAAATCCTCTTTTAACCCAAAGTTTTACCCCAGCTTATTTAAAAACCCACTCACTTTTCAAAACATCAATAGACTCATTGTATTCCATCCCACTTATTTTTAAACCCAACATGTACAATACACCCATTATTTGTACTGTATTTATCCAATAACTTGAAAAATCCTAAACTACCATTCATCCCCAAACTGATCTCTCCCTCTCTCCTCCTCCTCCAACTATGGCTCATAGCTCTCTTCTTCCTTCCTCTTCTCCTTCAACCACTACCACCAACATCCTCCTCTCCCCTCCCTTCACTTCCCCTCCTCCCTCATGCTTATCAACTTCTGCATCCATCGCCCCCTATCTTCCCTCGTCGCCACGTCACCCACCACCATCGACCTTGAAGCAGATGAATAGCCCACCAATAATTTTGACATTGACTCCCTACAGTTCGCCGACGTAGCGGCAGACAAGGACCTGAAGCACTTGTCGTTGCCACCAGTGGACGGAGCTTGAGGAGCACCCGGAGTAATGGCGAAGGTCGAAGATCGTCTGGCTTTGTAAGGAGCTACTTTCGCATAAGCCGAAGACGATGGTGAGGATCCTTGGTGCTCAAAGGAAGTGGGTTCGACAGGAGGAGGTGGGTTATGTTGTTCTCCATTGCAAGCTAAGTTAGTTCAACTCTTTGCCCACCACCTATTCGTTGAATTTACGCTTAGTGTTCTCTCTTGTCAATATTTGATTTTGATGATTTTTGGTTACTCAAATTCTAATTTTCTTCTCATGGACTTTTGTTGGTGTTGGGAATGGTGAAGAGTTGCAACATAAAAATTCTAATTTTCTTATTGCTTGGTGGTCCTTCAGATTCTTATTGTTCTTGTGGGTTTGGATAATTTGAAGCATTACGCATCAAAATCGATATTACTTTCATGTATTTTGATTTGGAAATGCACGCTAACTTAGAATTGATATTGCAGAAAAGTTTATGGATGTATCATTTGAAAGTGATATGAAGCCTCTTATGTCAGCATTTCTCAATATTACTTTCATGTATTTTGCTTTGGAAATGCACGATAAGTTAGATTTGGCAGTTAATAAAATTTTCTTATCATGCAATCATTGATTGTGGCATTTGTTTGTGCAGGAGCGTAGATTGCAGCATTTTCATGATGGGATACACATATTCCATCATCAATGGCACACCTCCATTCATTCATCAACGATTGTGAACTCCTAAGAGCAAAGTTCGCGATTGCATTTGTCTCGGAGAAATCAAAAAATCTGCTAGAAAATATTATAATTATTGTGCATGATGTAATCATGAATGATGCTCTTTGGATTTTGGAAAAGTACAACTCTCATAGTAATAAAGTGTTGCATGGTGTGATGATATTTGTAGTGGTAATGTGTAATTATTGTTTCATGCTATAATTATGTTCTTATTGTTGAAATTATATCGTTTTAGAGTTTGGGTAATTTTGGTGATTTTAGATTATTTTCATTGTTGTTGTAATGAATCTGGTGCGTATCACTTGGTCCTCGCTCAATTTGCCAGCTTTTGGAAAAGTATAGCACTTTATGAGAAAATATAGCAGCTTATTGATAAAGTATAGCACATTATGACAATGTATAGCACTTTATGGCAATAGTATAGCACCTTATTGAAAAAGTATAGTACTTTATGATCTCTGAAAATTCCGCAACTTAGTGGGATAAACAAAATCAGTTTTTCTCAGAGCAATGCAAATGCTCGATGACCTATATTATGTGTTGCTTGATCAATTATCCTCCTCGACGAGAGGTCCTCGCTCAATTTTTTAGGTTTTGGAAAAGTATAGCACTTTACGAGAAAGTATATCAGCTTATTGATAAAGTATAGCACCTTATGACAAAGTATAACACTTTATGGCAGTAGTATAGCATCTTATTGATAAAGTATTGCACCTTATGGTATCTGGAAATTCTGTCACTTAGTGGGTAAACCAAATTAGTTTTTCTCAGAGCAATGCAAACACTCGATGACCTATATTATGTGTTACTTGATCAATTATCCTCCTCGATGAGAGGTCCTCGCTCAATTTTTTAGCTTTTGGAAATGTATAGCACTTTACGAGAAAGTATAGCAGCTTATTGATAAAGTATAGCACCTTATGACAAAATATAGCACTTTATCACAGTAGTATAACACCATATTGATAAAGTATAGCACCTTATGGTCTCTGGAAATTCTGCCACTTAGTGGGTAAACCAAATCAGTTTTTTTGGAGTAATACAAAATGACCTATATTATGTGTTGCTTGATCAATTATCCACATCGACAAGAGATCCTCGCTCAATTTTCCATCTTTGGAAAAGTATAGCACTTTATGGAAAAGTATAGCAGATTATTGATAAAGTATAGCACCTTATGGTCTCTGGAAATTCTGCTACTTAGTGGGTAAACCAAATCCGTTTTTTTCAGAGCAATGCAAACACTCGATGACTTATATTATGTGTTGCTTGATCAATTATCCACACCGACAAGAGATCCTCGCTCAATTTTCTAGCTTTTGGAAAAGTATAACACTTTATGGGAAAGTATAGTAGATTATTGATAAAGTATAACACCTTATGGCAAAGTATAGCACTTTATGGCAGTAGTATAGCACGTTATTGATAAAGTATAGCACTTTATGGTTTCTGAAAATTCTGCCACTTAGTGGGATAAACCAAATCAGTTTTTTCGGAGCAATGCAAACACTCGATAACATGTAAGATGTGTTGCTTGATCAATTATCCACCTTGACGAGAGGTCCTCGCTTAAATTTCTAGCTTTTGGAAAAGTATAGCACTTTATGGGAAATTATAGCAGCTTATTGATAAAGTATAGCACCTTATGGCAAAGTATAGTACTTTATGGCAATATCATAGCACCTTATTGATAAAGTATAACACTTTATGGTCTCTAAAAATTCTGTCATTAAGTGGGTAAACCAAGTCAGTTTTTTCGGAGCAATGTAAACCCTTGATGACCTATATTATGTGTTGCTTGATCAATTATCCACCTCGATGAGAGGTCCTCGCTCAATTTTCTAGCTTTTGAAAAAGTATAGCACTTTACGAGAAAATATAACAGCTTATTGATAAAGTATAGCACCTTATAATAAAGTATAGCACCTTATGATAAAGTATAACACTTTATGGCAATAGCATATCACCTTATTGATAAAGTATGGCACTTTATGGTCTCTAAAAATTATGTCACTAAGTTGAAGAATTTCCATAGACCATAAGGTGCTATACTTTATCAATAAGGTACTATACTATTGTCATAAAGTGCTATATTTTGTCATAAGGTGCTATACTTTATTAATAAGCTGCTATACTTTCTCATAAAGTGCTATACTTTTCCAAAAGCTGGAAAATTGAGCGAGAATCTCTCGTCGAGGTGGATAATTGATCAAGCAACACATAATATAGGTCATCGAGTGTTTGCATTGCTCCGAAAAAAACTGATTTGGTTTATCCCACTAAGTTGCAGAATTTTTAGAGACCATAAGGTATTATATTTTATCAATAAGGTGCTATACTACTGTCATAAAGTGCTATACTTTGCCATAAGGTGCTATACTTTATCAATAAGCTGTTATACTTTCCCGTAAAGTGCTATACTTTTCTAAAAACTGGAAAATTGAGCGAGGACCTCTCGTTGAGGTGGATAATTGATCAAGCAACACATAATATAGGTCATCGAGTGTTTACATTGCTCCGAAAAAAACTGATTTGGTTTATCCCATTAAGTTACAAAATTTCTAGAGACCATAAGGTGCTATACTTTATTAATAAGGTGCTATATATACTACTGTCATAGAGTGTTATACTTTGCCATAAGGTGCTATACTTTATCAATAAGTTGCTATATTTTCTCGTAAAGTGTTATACTTTTCCAAAAGCTAAAAAATTAAGCGAGGACCTCTCGTTGAGGTGGATAATTGATCAAGCAACACATAATAGGTCATCGAATGTTTACATTGCTCCGAAAAAAATTGATTAATATACACAAACTAAGTAGCCAATACAACTTGCTTAGTGCTTATCAAGTTCTGCCATTGCCATCTCTTACAATTATCACTTGCATAATATGGCCCAATAGGCTGTAGTTACCACCAACTACCATCAAAACTTTTTCAGTTCAATCAGTGCATCAATTCATTACAGATATTCATATTTATCAACCACTAAACTCAAGCACATAACATTGAATGAAAATAATCCATGAAGATTGAATGGAAATAATCCAAAATCACTACTATCGAAACGTTGTATACATTTCTACTAGATACACTGATAAATTTCTAATAGAAATTTTTATACAACATGATACATTGGATAGTGCAGTTGATACAATATACACACAAATCATCTATATATACATAATATAGAAAATTTCATACAACACGATACATTGGATATTACTTGGTACATCATATTGCAGGTTGTAGTTGATTTGTCGTTTGGGTTGCAATATGATAGCAATGCGAAGATCTGATCAAATGCCAAGAGTGGGGGATTCTCTCATGTATTTGATTAAAAAGTTAGTGTGCATTGACGAATGGTTTCTGATTGAGGGGTAGCTGTTCATTACGTTAGGTGTTGGCGACAATAGAAAATGGTGAGGAGCAACCGAAGGGCGTAGGAAGGCATACCAATGGGCTAAGATCATGGCGGTCCACAAAACCAAACTTCTCTTGGACATTTCATCAAACACTTTTATTGCCTCCTCAACCAGCAGCAATACGGCATAACCGCTAATCATTGTGGTCCAAATAACTATATCCCTTTTGTCATTCCATCAAACACCTTCTATGCATCAACCTAGTCACCAAAACATAGATATATATGAGCAAAATTGTTATGCACATACCCTTTCCTGAAGCATAAGCTTGATAAGAATCCATCAATTTATAAGAACAATACATCTTTAACAAGCTATTGCCAAAAAAACCCAAAATTTCAAAATGTTAACATACAATATCTATGAATTTCCCATAAGAAAGCTCAATTTTTCTCAAATCACAGAAATTATTGTCTAAATCTCAAATAATAAAAAGAAATCCACTGTACTAAATACCAAGAATGTCACTTTATTATCACTAAACAAAATCAATATAAAAAAAAGGAACTTGTAGACATAACCAACATTAAAATCAATAGAGGTCCTCATACTCGAAGCAACGGACCGTTTTCTATTGGCTGGCTTCGAGTGGACTGGGTGGTCCCAGGGCCGCTGCCATCGCCCCCTTCAACGAAGGATCTAGCGAAGAGAAACACGTGAGTTGACATTGGACTCCATTGCAAGAGATCAAAACCCTAGAATTTTTAGGGTTTTTTTTGGTGGGAGGAGAACTAGAAAGATGGAGCTAATTAGAAAGAGAGAGTTGAGCCCTGGGTAATTATTAGGGAGGAAGAAGAAGAAGAAGAAGAAGAAGGAGGGTAATTTCAGAATTTATCTTTTATTTTTTGTATACAATATATAGATATGGTGTACTTGATACTTTGGGTTTATAAATAAGTGGGTGTTGTACTTTGGGTGTATGGATCATAATGAAAGTAGGTGGGTTTAAAAATAAGTTGGAGTAAAACTTTCGGGTAAGAGATAAAAACCCCTAAAAAAGGTGTTTACATACATACATGAGATAATGGAGAGATAATGTTGGATCCCCATCATGTTGCTGTCAGATCTCACATAAGGCCTAACCAGGATATGAACTATACAACCCCTAAAGGACAATGAAGTTGTATATCCAAGAGAGTTATGATTGAGGGTCAACTCTAGTTTTTTACTTCAGTCGATTGTATGCACTCACTTTTAAGTTAATTTTTTTTGATTTGTAATAATTAGCTATTAAATATCATGTATATTAGAGATATGATTCTTAACAGAGGTTTGGTGAGACCAAACACTAAAAAAAATCACTGAACGAGTGATTGATTGCAACAAAAAACTCTGAAGGCGGTTTATGTATAAATTGAAAATCAAAGGTGATTTTTATACCATATTTTAAGGGTGGTTTCTATAGAATGACCCTATTTTAAAGATGGTTTCTATGAATGAATCTATGTCATATTGATAACTAACTAATCTTAATGAAAGTCCATGCATAATTAGGAAATAGTACATATGGCCTATCTGTGATTAACCTTAAAAAAATATAATATTTGTCAAAGGTCTAACAGAGAGAAAACAGTACATAGACTAGTCAGATTTGAATGCCTTAGTTTGATTATAGAGTAACCTACTTACCTTGAATTGATATTACTATAGTTGTTTCCCCCCTGCAATCCCATAATGTGCACCAAGAAGTTCATGATAATTTGTTGCGCATAGAAGGCTGGATAATTAAGAGCTGGTCTTTTTAAGCAGGAGTGATTTTTCTATGTGGTAGTGAGTCTACTCAACTTACGGTCTGTTTGAAAACACACTCAAAACTGGGTTAGGCACAGCCCTAGCATAGCTCTATTGTAGATTGGTATTAGTTTGGCCCAGATAAGGGCTGATTCAAACTAGAAGTAGACTAATAGTAAAATTTTGGCCTACAAAAACTAGACCAATTTCGGCCTAGTTTTTTTTACCAAGCACAATAATTTTCAAGATGGGCCTTGGGTCAGAGAAAATAGAAAGTCTATTTGGTTATAGTGAATGCGACTAAGCTTTTAGATGGCGTTTGACAAGGGATTAGGAGGGAAGAGTTAAGGAGAATGGATAACTAAGTTAATCCATTACGAGGGTTACAAGGGGTCAAAAATATCTTAATTCCATTTGGATTATGTACTTAACATGAAAGGGTTAACTTTTGTGTGTTTAGTAAATAAAGAAGGCTAAGAAGTTTATCGGTGCCTTTTTTTTCAAATATCAACTTAAATATATTGAAACTAGGAAAATTCTCTAATAATTGTAAATAGAGAAAATTGCTTCTAGCCCCCAAAACGAGCCAGAGTGTTCCGCCCCCTCCCCCCCCAGCCCAGGACTTTGTCAACGGTCCCTTCGCTCCCAAAAACGCTCGTGATTTTCCTCTAGCCCCCCAACCCCCCACGTGAAACGCCGTTTAAAACCAACGTGATCTTCCCAAAATACCCTCATACAGCCTGTCACCCTATCAAGCAGAAATCCGGGAATAGTGTTGTAGCATTAATTGGTGATTAGAATGTGGTTTTGAAGGGAAAAAACCCATTTCCCTCCAAATTATTACCATATCTATTCCCCCTCCCGCAGTAAAACCATCTCCTCCCCGTTTGCTTACCCCAACTACTCCCCGACCACTTAATTCTCCTTATTAAATCCTCTTCGATATTTCAACTACTCTTGTTTAAAATGACGGATGGATCACTTCTTTGCAAGGTGACAAACACAAAAAGCAACAAAGACGGTGGCAATGTCTTCGTAGTTATCAAATGGACTACAGAAATCATTAGCTTGAAATATCAAATGTCACAAAGGCTTAAAATACCAATGCTATCTCTTTCACTGAAATTCATATGCGAAAGGGAAAAGAAATTCAATATTTCAATTGATAATGACGAGGACTTGAGTTTGATGTTCGAGTATTGTTGTCGTAATGGATTTACAGACGTAAACTTGTATGCTACATCCGCTGGGGAATCCTCAACATCTCAGAACACCCAAACTACTCCTGAAAATGTGTAAGCATTTCACTTATAATTTTCTTATGAGTTCACTGATAGGTTATAAGTTGGTTGTTAACCTTATGCATTGATTGCTGAGGTTATGAGTTGGATGTCAAGGTTACGGACTGGTTGTTAGGGTTATGTGTTGTTTGCCTGATTTTATGAGATAGTTTTAAGTTTATTGCTAAGGTTATGAGTTCGCTATTACGTATACGAGTTGGTTACTATGGTTATGCGTTTGGTGTTAAGTATACGAGTTTGTTGTTGAGGTTACGAGTCCGTTGTTAAGGTTAAGAGTTCGTTGTTAAGGTTATGTGTCGGCTGTTAAGGTTAGGAGTTCGTTGTTAAGGTTAAGACTTCGTTGTTAAAGTTATGTGTCGGCTGTTAAGGTTAGGAGTTCGTTGTTAAGGTTAAGACTTCGTTGTTAAGGTTAAGACTTCGTTGTTAAGGTTATGTGTCGGCTGTTAAGGTTAGGAGTTTGTTGTTGTGGTTATAATTTTGTTTTTAACCTTATAAAGTATATCTTCCTTTTTGTTAGCCTTATGTGCTGATTGCTAAGGTATTAATGTATTTTTTTTACTTCTACATGACTATCCTGACAGAAAATTCCCGATGTGCAGCTGCCACGCTCATCCAAACATGTAATGATGAGCGTTTTCCTAATGATAATCCCACTGGAGACTCGATCATGTTGCTGGAAGACATGATTAACAACTAAACCAAGATCCTAGCTGAGTGGCACACGGCCATACATGAAATTGGTAAGAAATTTGATAGTGCTGTTGAAGTTAGATTAGCACTTCAATACTATTCAATTGCGGATTTGATTATGATTTTTATCATAATGAATAAAGACGTATAAGAGTCTATTGCCGATTCAAGCACACACATGGTTGCCCTTGGATGTTGTTTGCTTCCCCACTCAGAACTTCGTCGATTATGTCTATAAAAAATTTCTGTTCTACCTACACTTGTGGTCAACATGGAGCTAATGATGGCAACTGAAGAGCATCAAGAAAGTTCATTGCATGCCAAATACAATATGTTTTGAAGGTTAGGCCAGATCTTCGTGCAGTTGATATCAAGAACGACATGCTCTCAAATTATGGCATCAAGATTAACTACAATTAAAGGAGGGGGGAGCAAAGAGAGAGCTCAACAAGACCTATTCGGTGATGATGATGAGGCTTACGATTCACTGAGATGGTACATTCTTTTATTCTTATGTTTTTGTTATGAAGATTTAGTATTGGTTGCCAACCTTATGTATTACTTGTGAAGGTTATGTATTGGTTGCTAACCGTACGTATTAGTTATTAAGGTTATTGGTTGGTTGGTAAGTATACTTGTTGGTTGTTAAGGTTAAAGATTAGTTGTTATGGTTATGAATTTATTGCTAAGGTTACTGCTTTGTTGTTATATTTATGCAGCTATGAAGCCATGGTTCATGCAACTAATCCAGGAAGTCGTGTTGCTATTGATGCTAATGACGGAAGGCTTAGGCGTTTGTTCATAAGTTATAATGCCTATATTGAAGGGTTCGTTGCTGGGTGTAGGCCTCTCTTGTTTTTGGATGGAGCATTTCTTAAAGATCGCTACAGATGTATACTACTTAGTGCCACAGGATATGACGGTAACCAAGGAATATTTCCTCTTGCTTATTGTGTATGCGACCAAGAAAATGAGGATAATTGGAAATGGTTCTTACAAAGATTGTGGACGATATTGTATGATAGAAAAAAAAGCCTTACAATCATCCACATCAACTGGTAATGATTTCCCATGCCGACAAGGGTATTAGGGTAGCAGTCAAGGAATTCTTTCCATATGCTTTCCATTCAAGTGTGTTCTGCATCTAGTCAAGAATTTTTAAAAAAAAGATGAAGGATTTTGGTCACAAGGCAAATGTCGCTCAGATTTTGGGTGATTTGATACAAACTGCGGCTTATAAGTACATAATTTCTGAATGGAATGATTACATGAAAGAATTGACATCAAGTGATCATAGGGCTTATGTTACTGCAATGGAATACTCCCCGGAGAGATGGGCAAATGCTTATTTTCCTAGTATAATGTATGATAACTTTGTATAAATGTTTTTGTTAAGGCTACATTTTAGTTTTTAAGGTTAGAGTTAGTCTACAGATTTGTTGTTAAGGTTAGATTTTGGTTGTTAAGGTTAGAGTTTTATTGTTAAGGTTAGAGTTTTGTTGTTAAGTTTACCCTTTCGTTGTTAAGTTTATTTTTGGTTGTTAAGGTTACTTCTAACGTTGCAGGTATGGTCATGTTACTTCAAACGTTACTGAGTCCTTCAACACCTGGATAAGAAAGGCATGAATGTTATGAATCCTACCTTTGGTGGAGGCGATACGAAAGCAAATCATGGAGCGCATGCATGAAAGGAGGCTTATGGCAGCGAATTGGTTTGGATACTTATGTCCAGAAGCAGAGATAATGTTGAGTGATAATATTCATCATGGCAACTGTTTGGCCATTAAACACTCGACAGAAGATATTGTGAAGGTTGAATCTAATAAAACTTGCCGTGTAGATTTGAAAAATCGGGCATGTTCATGTAGGTCTTGGGATATCACCCACATTTCCTACAAACATGCGTGTGCTGTAATTACTTGGATGAGACGATATATTTATCAATATTATGATTGGTTTATGACCGTTGAAGCTTTCAAAGCAAGTTATGCACCGATCCTCTTTCCTATCTCAGATTACGAGAAACGCTTTGTACCGGCAGAAGACCGATTGTTTTGGGGGGCTAGAGGAAAATCGCGAGTGTTTTGGGGGCTAGAAACAATTTTCCCTTGTAAATATTAAAGATAAACTCAAATAGAATTTGCATTCATCTACACCATGAAATATTGTTATTTTGTATCACTTAAGTAAATGAATTTTGAGGAGGCTAATATTAGAAATTATAACTTATGGTTATACAGGAATAAAATGATAAGAATTCTTATTTAGCATGAAATCAATTGTTAAAGAAGGATAAATAATCAAAAAAATTTACAAGACTTTTGATTGATCTTTAATCTCAAGTGATAATTAACTATTAGAGAGCAAAGTAATAAATTTCTCAATAACACTGTATTGAAATTTATTATCACAAATCATCCCCCCTATTGCCTGTTGTATATTGAGGATACTTCCTCTAATGGCCACATTTGAGGGATTCAAACAAATAATTGATGGCTAATGTTGGATTTTATGGGAAAAGGACAAATTTTCCCAACGTCTTTTCTTCACATATATTCTCCACATTGCCCCCCCACCAAAAATCCTAGTATCTAGTTACTCGTTAGTTCTTCCCTAAATAATCGCTTCTCTACCGATCCATTTTGAGCGAGGATTCAACTTTGATAAACTTTTTGATTTCCACCATATTATCTCAGTTTTCACAACAACTGGATCGAGTCTATGATGATAGAAAACCCAAGCTAGCCAACACTACACTAGTCAGAGTATTTTATGCCACTTGGGATAAATCAGGAGAGGACTTAGCTATTGTTGTTATTAGAGGGATTCCAATCATTGTCACACCTAAACTCATTTAGAAGAGTTTAGGACTCCCCAGACCACCTAGAGGTTACCCAGATTTCTTCTGAGTTTCTACTAAATTGCGGATAGCCTCTGATAGATATAATGAGATGGTGGAGCATCTTTTTATGACAGTACCGAGGGGTCGGACCCTCAACTCCGCCTTACTTAAGGAAGAGTTCATTCTCCTAAACCTCCTTCTTAAGTTTGACTTATATCCAAGCTCCTCCTACTCCGTTATCACCATCCGCGACCTCACTCTACTATATCAAATCACCACATGTCAATGCTTCGATGTAGCTGACATTATCTTTAGGATGCTAGCAGGTACGACAACCAACACCAGGGAGTATTTGTGTCAGCAATACATGCGAAAGGTCCAGTTGGTCTATCCATTTCTTATCACTCGGATTTGTGAGTCGCTAGGTGTACCGGTATATGCTATAGATAGTCTTATGGTAGGGAGAGCACCACTGACCTCTGATACAATGAAGAAGAGTATTGCCACCCGGGGTAAAGTGCCAGATACATCCACTTCTTCACATGCACCAGCACCTGCTCAGCCAACCCTACCTACACCATCTCTTCCACATAGTGATGCACCGACAGAGTGGACACCTTAGATGCTTAATGATCGTCTCTATGCCCTCGAGATGGGGTTTCACGGATTCCATACTCGGTATAGATTCGATCAGGCCTATCTCATAGCTTAGATGGACCGGTTTTAGCAATACCAGCACTACATAGCCTCAGCCCTTCATGAGATGCAACCAGGATCTGAGGCTCCTCCATTTTATCAGCCTCCATCCCTTCCTCCATCATAGTAGGACCTACCCCCACTACCACCACCACCATATCGTCAGCCTACTACACGTACAAAGTATGGGGAGGATATCAGCAGTAGTGATACAAAGACAGAGGAGGGAGAGGATGAGGACCTGAATATTACAAGGATGATGATGAGGATGATGCGGATGTTGATCAATCTGGTGATGAGCAGTGAGAGATGTTTTCATTTTCTTTTATCCAGTATTTGATTTTTATTTTGGCATGACTTTTATTTTGGCATATACTTATATATTGTGATGTTTTGGATGCTATTGTTAGTATTTGCCTTGAGGACAATGCAAAGTCTAGGTATGGGGTGGGAGCCAGCTAGTTTTTTTCCTTTTATTTTGCTTTATTTCTTCATTTTTAGCTAGAATTTTCCTTTTGTTTTTCTTAGTGTTTAGTAGCTTTTTCCTTTTAATTTGCTTTATTTCTTCATTTTGTATTTTAGTTATTATTAAAAAAATAAAATAAATAATTAAATTTTTTTGCCAATTTGATCGTTAATGCATAATTGATCTATTTGATAAACTTTAAATTTTCTAAGCTTTAGTTAGTTTTAGACTCAAGTTTACATTTTATGACAAGTCTAAATAAATTAAGAGATAATTTTAAGTGGTATACTTCATTAAAGTCCAACTTAGACTAGTAATTAAAATAATAAAATTTTTGCATGCTTAACTTAGAGTGAAAAATAGTATTTGAAGTTCTCATAGTCTAAATATTCAAGGTGGTTCTATTTTACTAAGCCTAAGCTGACAGAGTAATTAAGTTCAAGGAGTATCTACATACTTAATGACCTAAGTCTAATTGGGTTGGGATTCATTGGTCCAAAACTCCTTCAATGACTTAGAAAGCCTGATAAAGTGGAACAAAATTACTAAGGAATAAAGGGTATATATATGTAAAAAAAATATTTAGTGTATATATTTGTATATAATTATATTTATATATCCTCTTGAAAAATATTTTGATCAAGAAACTTAAAATATTACTTGAAATAGAAAGTTAGCATGTTCCTTTCAAAGCTTTTGATTAAAGTTATAAGTTAGACTTGGTTTAGTATAACTATAATGAAAAGATTTTTTAAGAAATTTACTTTGGAGTTATACATAAAAATGTTTGCTTGAATAAAAACTAGCTATAATTAGATTGTTTAAAGACATCAAGTAAATTAATTATTTACTAACTTTTTTAAATTGGCAAGTTAATTGAATTTTATGGGTATATTCACTAGAAACCCTCTCGAGACTATAACTCGTCATCTAGGGTAACCTAGGGGTTTAAAGACTTGTTATTTGTGCTAAATACAACTACGATTCTTGAGTTAGGATTCTTTTTCTCTTCCTATCAATTTCTTTCTTTGCTAGAGGATTAACAAAAGTTTAGGTATAAGGGTATTTGATAATCATATTTTTATTATATTTTATACCCTCATTATGTATTTTATTTGAATAAAAATATCACTAATAAACGTGTTGTTAGACCCTAGAGGGGGGGGGGGGGGATTGGGGTCTTATGCTAATCTAATCCGATTAAATGCCAATTAAAAACTAATTAATAAGTTATCCTAGCAAGTATAAAATACAACAAGATACGTAAGCTAGGATAAGCAATATGAACAAATGAATATATCCTATCAATGAGATATTACAAATATATGAGCAAGGATATATGAACTAACACAAGGGTAAAATAAACAATCTACACAAGTGATAGGGTAATATGATGAGCAATACACAAAGGCGATATAAGATATGAAATAAGAATAAGAACGCCAATGCAATCACAAACAAAACGATATGTTTACGAGGTTCGGTCCCCACGACCTACGTCCCCGCTCCTCACCTCGAGGAGATCTCCACTATCACAACCGGGTTTTCTACGTTTACCCGAACAACGTTTACACCTCACAATACAATCACTATGTAATCACACCTCACACACTAAGTGTTGGTCCTAGCCCGTGTCCTCCTCTTCAAGTGCTCGGTTACAACCTCTCCCTAGGCACATCAACCGACGCCACTCCTCTTGGATTCGACCCCGTCTCTCACCACACACTTCTCTCGGTGTACAAGTGTATTACAAGTGAATCCTCACAATAAGCACAATATAAATCAAATGATTTGTTCTCTAAACAAGGTGAGAACTCAATTAAGCACAACTCTAAGTCACTAATCTCACAACCCAAAATTATACTATGAATGTAAATACAATAAGCTCAAAAGGTTGTGTGTGAACAAAGAGATATAAATCAAAACTAAACTCAATGTAGTTCTAGCTTAATAACAATGATAATCAAATATATAAAAAAGCTAGAAATAGAGTTTAGAAAACTTCTCAATATATCAAGAGTGGAGGGAGAAGAGTTGGATGCCCAAACACCAATAGATGATCTCCTCAAGCTCTTGTAGAATTGAATCACAAAAACAAACTCTCAATTTGCTTAAAAGCTTTTTAAACACACTTAAATCAAACTAAAACCCTTGTTAAAACTTTCTTAAACTTGTTTTAAAACTCTCTTAGATAGCTTGAAAGAGAACAGCAATAGGGTATTTATACCAACTCAAAAACTCAGCCAAAACCCCTAACAAAAGACAAAAACAGCCCCAGCAAACAGCTCAGTAAAATAGCCGTTGGAAGCCAACGGATATATTGTCGGTCGACCGGAAATTATGTCGGTCGACCGACGGAGAGCAAAAACACGAAGAACAGCTCTGGACAATCGTCGGTCGGTCGACGGTTGGAGCATTCGGTACCGGTCGACCGACCAACTCTCTGCTGCATGGTGACGAAAGAACAAATGATCGGTCGACCGGTGCGGTCGACCGAAAACTGATATGACAGGTTCTGACAACTGTTTTGCTGATTTTAAAATGTTGTTTAAAAATATCAAATAAATTCCAAAAAATGTAAAACTTTGGAGAATGATTGTAGACATGATACTAAACAGAATAGAATGATTGGTTATCAGAAAGGACCTCCCAAATGAAAAATATCATCATTTTACAAAATAGTCCAAAACATGAAAATATGAGATACTTGAATTTTGATGTTTTGACATAAACCAACTTTTGAAACTTTGTGAAATATTTTTATAGACTTAGTAAAACATGTATAAACTGATATTGAAGTCTACAAACTAAGAATACAATATTTTCACAAAATTGCATATTCTATGCAATGTTTTCAAAAACACAATAGAAAATATGAAATATAGAATTTCATATATATAACCATAAAAACTCAAAACATATGTATGTATATATAACTATATATATACATAGAAAACAAAACTTATGTATATATATATATATAACTATATATATATACGAAGAAACCAATAAATGTGTGTGTATAGATATTGAGCTTAGAGTATATAACACACATAATATAAACTCCTAAACTAAATTACCCAAGCTTGATCTTGATCTTCATTGAAGCTCAACTTGGTACACGTTGCGGATGAAGCTAAACTTGAATCTTGAACTTGAATTGTACGATGCTTCACTCCACAATTCCGCCAACCTCCATTTGATATCGTCGTTATGGCGCAATTCCATCCATCCTCCAACAACGTTGTTTGTCTATAATAAATAAGAAAACACAAATACTAGACAAACAACATTAGTGGTAAATTGTTTGTTAAACATCATCAAAACAAGAAGGCCAACAATCTCCCCCTTTTTGATGATGACAAACAATTTACAAAAAGGAATATATGCATGAAGGAAATGAATATACAAGTTCCAATAAACATGCATATAAGCAAACAAAATAGATATACTCACAGTATTTCTCCCCCTTTGACAACATCAAAAAGGGGACAAAAAGAATAAGAGAGCGAAAGCTCCCCCTATCAATAAGCACGGGTGAGTATCAAACATAAAAAGATATAGGGATTGCTCCCCCTATCAAAATGCCATATAGAATATACAAAATGAAGATCATGGCAAACATATGTGAGCAAGCATAGATAGAAAATATGCTAAACACAACTCACATACATAAAGACAAATGAGAACCTCAAAGCCCTAGGGTTATGAACCTTCTTGGGCACATATGGTGCACTAGCACGGTCAAAACAGTATTCATTCAAATGACCCTTTCGATTGCAATTCGTGCAATGAAAAGAGTGAAAAGATTTGTGTTGACCAAGTGAGCGTGCACGAAAATCATTTGCAACTAAAGATTGTCTTTTAAATTTATTTTGCAAATGAGAAACCTTATTAAACAAAGGTGGTTTACTTGAGAAATTTGGCAAGTTTGAACATTTTTTCAAATCATAACAAAACTTAGCCAAATGACCAAATCTACCACAAATATCACATTCAAACACTTGTGGTCTACTAGAAACATTTGGCAAACGTGATTTTCTTTTCAAATCAAAACAATATTCGGCCAAATGACCAAAACGACCACAAAACTCACATTTGTACATATGGGCATGTTTATGATGATCTATACGTGTGTGTACATGTGAGTGTGATGATGAAGCTTGATGGGATGCACAAACATGATTAATCTTGATGGGTTTTTGTGCATTATAACAAAATCTAGCAAGGTGGCCTTTACGACCGCAATTAGTGCATTTATAGACTTTGTTATACATGTGTGCATAGTGTGTAGGTTTCTTAGAAGAGTTTGCATTAGACTTTGCACACAAGTCCATAAGCTTGTTATGATTATCAATGCATGTGTTTAAGGTTGAATCTAAACAAGATATGCGGTTTTTCACATGATTCAACTCATCATTAGATACAACATCATTGATAATAGAAGTAGAGCATGTATGGTTATTCTTAAAAGAATCAAATTCATTTCTAATGCATTCTACTTCTAGCATGGCATTATTTGCATGAGTTAAGCTAGAAATGGATGAGATCAATTTTTCATTTTCCAAATTTAACATATCATTGTTTTCTTTAAGCATTATATTTTCATTTTCAATGATGTCAAATTTGGACACTAGCTTCTCATGATCGGATTTCAATTCTACATGCTTGCTTTTAAGATCAATAAAATTATTTTGTAATTTTGTATAGGCATGCAATAATTTCTCATATGCACAAGCGAGTTCATTGATGGATATATCACTTTCGGATTCCGAATCGCTTACCACACTAGGGCTATCGCCTAGTGGCCGTGTGCATGATGATGCTCCACACTCACTTGAAGAACAATCCTCCAAACTACGTCGGATTTCCTCCAAGTTGCCTTGATGTGCTTCTATGAATTTCCATAAATTGTAAGCACTATCAAAATGAACAAATTTGTTAGAAAATGATGAGTCAAAGGCATTAAGCAAATACTCTAACAAAAACTTGTTCATATTAAACATTTTCTTATCATGATCGCTCCACTTGGATTTCTCCAATGTGGGCACAATATAAGCACAATCAATAATTTTCCATAAGTCAATATTTCTAGATTCAACAAATAGTTTAAATCTAGAAGCCCATTGTGCATAGGAAAAATTAATGAATTTAGGAGCAACATTGGATTTATAGCCTAAACAAAATACATTCATATTCAAGATATATATATGAACATATGCAAGCAAGACAAATGCAATCATAACAAGATTAGCACAAATAGATAACTTGGATCTTTAACTCAAGGCGATTAGACCTTAAATCAAAGAGCACCAAGCTCTGATACCAATTGTTAGACCCTAGAGGGGGGGTGATTAGGGTCTTATGCTAATCTAATCCGATTAAATGCCAATTAAAACTAATTAATAAGTTATCCTAGCAAGTATAAAATACAACAAGATACGTAAGCTAGGATAAGCAATATGAACAAATGAATATATCCTATCAATGAGATATTACAAATATATGAGCAAGGATATATGAACTAACACAAGGGTAAAATAAACAATCTACACAAGTGATAGGGTAATATGATGAGCAATACACAAAGGCGATATAAGATATGAAAACAAGAATAAGAACGCCAATGCAATCACAAACAAAACGATATGTTTACGAGGTTCGGTCCCCACGACCTACGTCCCCGCTCCTCACCTCGAGGAGATCTCCACTATCACAACCGGGTTTTCTACGTTCACCCGAACAACGTTTACACCTCACAATACAATCACTATGTAATCACACCTCACACACTAAGTGTTGGTCCTAGCCCGTGTCCTCCTCCTCAAGTGCTCGGTTACAACCTCTCCCTAGGCACGTCAACCGACGCCACTCCTCTTGGATTCGACCCCGTCTCTCACCACACACTTCTCTCGGTGTACAAGTGTATTACAAGTGAATCCTCACAATTAGGCACAATATAAATAAATTGATTGTTCTCTAAACAAGATGAGAACTCAATTAAGCTCACTCTCAAGTCACTAATCTCACAACCCAAAATTATACTATGAATGTAAATACAATAAGCTCAATAGGTTGTGTGTGAACAGAGAGTATCAATAAAACAATTTAAACTCAATATAGAAATCTAGCTTATGGAAATTAAGATCAAAACAATAAATAGCTAGAATTGAGTTTAAGGAAAACTTCTCTATAGATCAAGAGTGAGAGAGAGATGAGTTGAATGCCCAAACACCAAAGGATGATCTCCTCTTTGCTCTTGTGAAATTTGCTTCACAAACTAAACTCAAACAAACTCTTAAACTCTTTTAAACAAAACTTAAACCCTTCCTCAATTGCTTAAAAGCTTTTTAAACCAAACTTGAACAAACATTAAACAAGTTTAAACCCTTGTTAAACTATTTTAAAACAATCTCTTAGATAGCTTGAGAGTTGAAGACAATGGGGTATTTATACCCTCTCACAACTCAGCCAAAAAACCAGAGCAAAAGACAAAACAGCAACGGCTATATTGTCGGTCGACCGAAAATTCCGTCGGTCGACCGATGAGAGCAAAAACACGAAGAAAACTTTCTGGACTAACGTCGGTCGACCGGAAATTCTGTCGGTCGACCGATTTGAGCTCTCGGTCGACCGGACCGGTCGACCGACGAACTCTCTGTCGGCTACTGAGCACGAGAGCATAGGTTCGGTCGACCGAAAACTGACATATTCAAAAAACTGTTTTGCTGATTTTAAAGTGCTGTTTAAAAATATCAAATAAATTCTAAAAAATGTAAAACTTTGGGGAATGATTGTAGACATGATAATAAACATGCTACAATGACTGGTTATCAAAAAGGACTCCCCAAATGAAAAATATCATCATTTTACAAACTAGTCCAAAACATGAAAATATGAGATACTTGAATTTTGATGTTTTGACATAAACCAACTTTTAAAACTTTGTGAAATGTTTTTATAGACTTAGTAAAACATGTATAAACTGATATTGAAGTCTACAAACTAAGAATACAATATTTTCACAAATACAATAGAAAATGAAACCTATGAGTATGTATATGAAAATATATTTGTTTCATATCTAAGTAGATAAACCAAATCACAATAATAAATATGAAACATGTAATTTCATATTTATAAACATGAAAACTAAAACTTGTGTTGTATATATATGTGACTACATATATGTACAAGGAAACCAATAAAATGTGTGTGTATAGATAATTGAGCTTAGAGTACTTAACACACATAATATAAATCCTAAACTACATTACCCAAGCAATCTTGATCTTCAATTAAGCTTGACTTGGTACACGTGCGGATGAAGCTTGAACTTGATCTTTAACTTGAATTGTTGTATAGGCTTCAATCCGACATTCCGCCAACCTCCTTTGGATATCATCGTTGAAGCGCAATCCATCCAACCTCCAACAACGTTATTTGTCTACAATAAATACGAAAACACAAATACTAGACAAACAACATTAGTGGTAAATTGTTTGTTAAACATCATCAAAACAAGAAGGCCAACACGTGTTTTATCTTAATTTACAGGTTAATGAAGAATTAATAAATAAAAGCCCCAAAAAAATCAAAATTTCAGACTTTCAACCATTTATTGAAGCCCAAATATGAAGACAAAATAAGGCCCAAGAAAGCTCAATGATCACCAAGCAATATCCAATGGTTCTCACTCATTGCTGTAGGCTATAAATGGTAGTAGAGGATGAGAGATTTGAGTGTGAAAATTTTTGTAAAAACTACATTTAGAGAGGAATGTTACTCTTGATTGAGAAGACCTTTCAAAAATTATAATTTTGTTGCAATTAATAAAAGAATTTTTTTCACATCTTCATATTTTTCTTTTCTTCTCTTTATTTGATGATGAAGATGAAGATGAAGATAAAAATGAAGGTTTGTTTTCAAAAGGCTAGAACACTCTTGCAATGTAAATTTTTTCTTTTATCTTTTATTTTCTTATAATATTTGTTTCTTATTTTAGATATTCAAGGGGCTAGAACCCCTTATTTTAGATTTATTTTGATGCATTGTAGAGTAGATTTACTTTTATATATTTATTTTTATATTATTTTCTTGCCTTTTTATTTTATAGTATAGATTTATATTCTTGCATAGTTTAGATTTCCTTTGATGTTTTTTCCTTTTTGTTCATAGTTTAGATCTTTAATTTTTGTTCCTATTGTCCTCTTTGTAGTTAGTTCTTATTTTCATTCTCTTTCTTTTATTCTCTCTAGTCTATATTTTAATTCTTTATTTTTATTTTCTAAGATGTGAAAATAACTTTTGTAGGAATTCTATAATTGTATGAAACTAGTTTGATTTTTCTATAATTTATGAATTATTCTCTTATGCTTAAAGTGATCATATTTAGGATAATCAACTGGAGAACTAATTGACAGAAGAAAAAATTGATAATTTATACTTATCTTGAATGGTTTGATAGATTATGCTTATGAATTCTAGAATTAATATCTAGTTGTTATTCTTTTCATAAATGTTATTTTACTTGGATAATAATTTAATAGATTATACTTTTCTTAAGTGGTTTGATAGTATATGCTTAATAAATCTTAAGTAAAATGTGATAAAAAGAGAATAGTTCATAATTTCTAAGTGAAATTGACTAGTGGATTTAATTCTAGATTCCTCATATCTCTAATTAAATCCTCCATCTTTTACTTTCTTGATTTTTCTCTTTATTCTTGATTTTCTTTATTTATTTTTTTATTTTATATTTCTCTATTTCTTCATCTTTCTTTCTCCCCTCTTAATCTATTTTTGTTTTATTTGTATATAGTCACAACCACTCTCTTTATTTCTCCACAACCACTTTCATCACTCTTAATTGTCACACACACAACTTAAGAATCAATTTTGATTAATTCTTACAACACATTTCTTGTGGGATCGATAATTTTTTATACTATAACTTGATAGTTGTGCGCTTACAATTTTGGTTTTTATTTTCCCTATATCAAGAGCCTTCTTCTATTTCTATCAATTCTTTCACACACACACTTAAGAAAAACAATTATAGGCATCTAAAAAAGAGGTATAGAAGTTAATATAGAATTTAATAAGACTGATCTAACCCCTCTAGAAAGAGTTTTCCCTTTCCAAGATGACAACCTTTTATCAACTCTCTCTATTATACGAATCCAATGTTTTCTTAATAATTTATTTGGTCTCATAATAATTTATCTGGTCTCAAAGTAATACCCAAATATGCTACAGAAAAAAGACCCTTTTTCTTAAAGCGCACATCAATATGATGTTATAGATTCTTAATATTCTCCAAAACAATTATTGTATGTAGAAATCATATCAAACCCAAAATTTTCAAAACTATCATCTGGGCTTCTTAGCTTGATAGCTAATTAATGTATCGTCAGAATACTGCAAGCATAGAAATTTTTTTAATAAAAAGTTTGGTCCCAACCCTTGATTAGCCCTTTTTTTCTCTGCAAAATGCATCATTTTTGTAAAAATATCAGCTATAAGTACAAAAAAAGGGAGAGAAAGAGGGTCTCCTTTCCTGATGTCCCTCTTAGAAACAATCCATCTACCTAGATTTCTTTAATTAATATAGCTGATTTTCCTCCATTCAAGCACATAATAACGTAATTAATCCATCTTTTTTCAAATCCTTTTTACTTTTAAAACCTTAAGAATAAAATTCCAATCTATAAGCCCTGAAAAAAAAATCTAATTTCAATAAAACTCCACCAAGTTTATAGCTCAGAAAGCAGTCGTCTATAATCTTCTGAGCCACAACAATCCCTTCAACTAAATATCTCCTCCTCATAAATCCTAATTGTATAAGATTTATCAATAAGTCAAGTTTACAGATCAACCTGTTAGTGAACACTTTTGTAATTATTATATACACCACATTAAGCAAACTAATAGGTGTGTATTCACGAGCCAAATAAGCATCCACCTTTTTAGGAATAAGAAGCACATATGCATAGTTTAATCTGTCAATCTCCAAGTTCCCCTAATAAAATTCATCAAACCATTTGATACGATCATATTTAATAATCTCCCAATAACGTTGAAAAAAAATAGGTGAGAAACCATCTGGACGAGGTGATTTGTCTCAGTCATGTCATAAATAGCTCTTTTTATTTTCTCAGTAAAGAATCTTGTTGGATAATTTAACGATCTAGGCATGAATAGTTGAACCAGAAAAATAGATCTAAATTACCGTTCACCGATGAAAAATAATGGAAGTCTTCTCCTCTCTCCTCCCATAGCCAACGATGAGAATTTGGTCTCTTTTCTGCGTACGGTTGAGAGGAGGGACTCCCACCCTTAAATAGATATTTATGATTAACCCTACCCATCATGGTTTAATCACAACTGTGGTATTACACTCCGGTTGATCCTATCCTTTAGATATTCAAGATAACTACCCAACTTGATAAACATAAAACTGTCTAACCAGGCCATGTGGTTAGCATCCTGATTCTAACTTGAATCGATGACAACTTTAAATCAAATCAAAAAACGAGTAGGTTGGGCCACATGGGTTCGTTGGATTAATCGAACCCAACAATCTCCCACTTGGCACAACATACCTCATTTTTATTTTCAACAACATTTAAATTTTCAAAAACTTTTAAAGTCGGGTGCGCACCCATTTATTTTAGAAAACAACTTGTTGCCATGATTCTAATTAGGATAGTTTCCGAAACCTTTTCCTTAAAACAAAAGCACCACTAATGGTTGATCGTGAAAACACTATATGCTCTAATATAGCACAAGGTCACTCCACGGTCCAACCGCTAGTAGCTTCTGCACAAATTTAAGAGTCTCTTTACTTTAACCTTTATGACTCTATGAACCACTATCTTTAATTCGAGTTTCTTTACGATTAACTTGAAACTCTTTACTTTAAACTTTAGTTTTCTTTACTTTAAAATATATATCAAGCAACAATGATCAATAACACAATGCTTGAAAATATCAAACTGCTAATATATATAAAAAATTAGCACAATAGTTTCTTTATGAGCTCAAAGCAATCCAGAATATAGTACTTGAAAATAAAACAAAACTACTACGACAACTGAATCTCACTGATCGAAAGACTCTAAAACACCCATACTGGATACATGTTCCTTGAAGAGCCCTGGAGAAATTCCCTTGGTCAAAGGATCAACAATCATCAACTGAGTCGGCAGATGAGGAACCTCAATCAATCCTTGTTCGACCTTATCAAGGACTAACAAGTACTTCACACCGATGTGCTTATTCCTGCTAGAAAAATTCTTGTTCTTTACAAACTGTACGACTGCCTGATTGTCACAATACAATTTTACTGGTCTCTGAATGGAATCCACCACCTTTAGTTCACTGATGAAATTCTTGAGCCAAGAGGCATGCAATGTTGCTTCAAAAACAGCAACATACTCTGCCTCCATGGTGGATGTCGTCACTAAGGACTGCTTGGCACTTTTCCAGGAAACTGCTCCTCCAGCGAGCAGAAATATATAACCTGATGTTGATTTTCTGCTATCAGCACATCCTGCGAAATCTGAATCTGAATAACCAACGACTTCTAGATTTTCAGACCTTCTGTAGACCAACATGAAATCCTTGGTCCTCTGCAAATACCGCAAAACCTTCTTTACAGCTTTCCAATGAGCTACACCAGGATTTTGCTGAAACCTGCCTAATATTCCTACGATATAACTAGGGGTGAGCACGGTTCGGTTCAAACCGAAAAAACCGACCGAACCGACCCGAACCGACCCGAAAAAAGCGGTTTTATGAGTAAGGTGATTCGGGTCGGGTTGACAATTTTTCAAACCGACCCGACCCGAACCAACCAAATATATTCCCTTGCCTCAAACCCTACCCGTTTACCCAAAGACAAAGCAAGTCC